>NC_056745.1:89082143-89162143 GCF_019279795.1 Protopterus annectens | reverse complement strand
CGACCATTTGATTGTCACCATGTATATCTATCTATCTATATATATATATATATATATATATATATATATATATATAAGTTTTTTGTTATGCTTTCATGTCTGGCAAGGAATCCAAACCAATGGGTTTTGGAAAGTGTGATAAATGTAGTAAAAAAATGTCCCTTAGTGATAAATACACTGTTTGTGTTTATTGTCTTGGGGCTGTTCATCTACAGGAGTTGTGCTCCATTTGTCATGTCTTTAATTGTAGCACACTTCTAGAAAGGAAAAGCAAATTGATCCTGATAGGTCAAAAAACACCCTTCTCAGAGGCACTGGAAGAAGGTTCAGGTTCATTTAAATCTGATAAAGCTCCCTCTTCTAAATCTGACAAATCTAGAAAGAGGCCTTCCTCTTCTACTTCATTGGATCCGACATATAAAATCCCGAGACTGTCCTCCTCAGATCCGAAGACTACTGGGTCTGACAAAGCTTCATCTGCTGCGACACCATCTTGCTTAGTGCTGGTTGAGTTTGAACTTAGGAACCGGTCTCCGACCTTGGAACCGATCTCCCCTATTCTAAGATCTCCTATACTACAAAGAACAAAATCTCCAACCCCCCCTCGACCAGGTCTTCTAGGAGTCTCTCTGACGACTACGTGGATTATGTGGTACAGAAGCTCTTAAAGACATCGGAGCTGGCCAAATTACTGTTGGATCCAACCACCAGGGCTTCAGGTCCTACGATATCCACCTCCTCTGCTCCAACTTCTCCTCCGATCCAACTGCTGGCTTCGGAGTCAGAAGGTCCGGAGTTGGTATTAGTGGAACTGTCAGATCCGAGACCCGCCACAGGTTCTACTGATCCGACCATGGCTCAGACGTCCTGGGCTCCATCGTAGCTGGAAGAGTCTAGGAGCTAATGGTCTCCAGTGGGGTCTGGGGTTGCAAGTCAGATCAGACAGCTGCCGGATCTGACTTAGCCACTCTGGGCATTGGCTCGGGTGAGTTTGGCTCCTGCCTCAGCCTCAAGTCCATCATCTTTGCTTCCGGGGGGGTCCCTTCAGCTTCTTCGGATCCAGGGATATCCTTGGATCAGGGACAGGGTGCTTTTGAGGTAATGAGGAGGGTGCTGTTTCAACAGACAGGCCCAAAATCTTTTCTGGATATCCCTCCATCTAAAGCTTCAGTGCCTGCCTCTATACCCCTGCATCCAGAGGAACGCAGCAGTCCTAGGCCTCAGGATGCCCCACAGGGCACTGCCCACTCTTCTGAAACCTCCCAAGAGTACCCTTCTAAGGTGGTCCCTTGGAAGAGACTGTGCAGGAGGAAGTACTTAGACTCCCCAGAGAAGGACATCTCTTCCAATATAGACCTCAAAGCTGTAGGGTCCCCACGGTCACCTGATGATGTCTCCTTTGGAGACCTCCTGATTATGTCTCCTTTGGAGACATCCTGGAAATGCTAAAGTAGAGAGGTGGCTGGAAGTCCACTAACCCTTTGGCAGAGGAGTCCGTATACCTGAAGGCTTTTGAATCTCACCCTTCCACCTCTTGGGTGTTTCCACCATTCGATGAGCTCATGGAACTGGTTTCTCGAAAGGCGTGGGAGTCCCCAGATTCCATGGAACCTATTCTTAGGAGGCCAAACAAATTTATTACATGCCCCTCTGATAAGTCTTTTCTAACGAAGAAAGTCCCAGTTAATGCCATGGTCATGGCGGTGGCCACTGAAAAGGAACTCTCAGAGACATCTTCTTCTGTCTATCCCCTGAACAAGGAGTCTTAGATTATGGACAGGTAAGAAAAGGGCATTTTTTATTCAGCAGCTTTTTCTCTTAGATTGCTGAATTACCTCATTAGACTGCAGAGGGATCTCCTGAAAGAGCTAGGAGATACCCTCCAAGGTTTGGTAGCTGAAGGGGTTGCTGAAAAAGTATCTTCTGAACTCGCTACCTTAAATTCAGTTGTCAACGCCTCCATGAGACTCATCTCCTATGCAGCAGATGGTGTGAGTAGAGCAGCGGGTTCTGGAATTTCCCTAAGGAGACATTCCTGGATGCGCTTATGTGAGTTCACGGAACCCTTTAAGTCTTCCTATGTAAATGCCCCATTTGATGTCTTGTCCTTTTTTGGCCTAAGGCAAAGGGCACAGTCACCAGGTGTGAACAGGAAGGAAAGACTCTGTCTGCCATAGGAGTCCGTTTTTCCATGCCTACTAGACCTTATCCGAAATGTCAGAGAGGTAGTGATAAAATGTGGTTCCGGAAATCGCAAAGATCTTTTGGGACACACTTGGTGAAACTTCTCCCAGAGGCAGAGGAAAAAGTAATAATGGAAGACGCCGACCTCATGGCAGAGGGGGTCTGCAAATTCAGGGAGACCGAGAATCCTTGTTTGGTAGGCCCTTTCAGCGCTCCTGAAAGGAGTCCTGACTGGCTCTGGAGGCAGTCGGGGGTCACTTATCCTTGTACCCAGAAGCCTGGTGATAAGTAACAAAAGACAAATGGATACATAGCATCATATCCAGGGGTTACACCATCCCTTTTTCCCTTCCTGTCTCAAAGATAAAAAAAAATTCCAGACGTTCCACCCAGTCAAAAGGAACAGGCAACTCTGCAAATTCAAAAGTTGCTAGAAAAGAGTCATCCAGCAAGTCCCCACAGACCAAGTAGGATATGGAACTTACTGAAAATTCATTTTTAGTTCCAAAGAAAACAGGGGACTGGAGATCAGTTCTGGATCTCAGCATTCTAAACAAATCAGTAAAAAACCCAAGTTCCATATGGTGACACAGCAGTCAAGTCTCCCATTCCTGGGAGAAGACAGTTGGATGTGCTCTGTAGATCTCCAGGATGTGTACTGCCATATGAAAATGGACAGGCAATCCAGGAGACACCTGCGCTTTCAGGTGGGAGTCATTCTCTATCAATTTTGAGCTCTGCCCTTTGGCCTCACTACAATCCCCCTTGAGTGTTCACCAAATGTAAGGCAGTAGTAGCGGCTCACTTGAGACATCTAGGATTCCAGGTGTTTCCATACTTAGACGACTGGCTCTTAACCACCACAACCAGGCATCTTCTAATCAAGGCCAGGGATTCAACCTTGTAACTCTGCTCCCACCTAGGGATTTCCATAAACTACGACAAATCTGCCTTAGCACCTTCTCAGCATGTAGTATTTATAGGGGCAGAATTAGACTCAACACAAATGACAGCAAAACTTCCACCAGAAAGGATGCAATCTCAGAGGTACCATGTGAGATATCTCTTAAGAAGGAAGAAAGCCCAAGCAAAGTCCTCAAAGCTCTAGGTATCATGGCAGCAGCTATAGTTTTGGTTCCCCTAGGACGTCTGCATATGAGGGTACTTGAGTGGTTGTTATCCACTCAGTGGTCGATGCAAAAGCTGTCGATGTCTCACAAAATAATCATCTCAGAAACTTGCAGGAAGGATCTTCTGTGGTGGCTACACTCCTCTCAAGTAATTCTAGGTCGACCGTTTGTTCCCCCCAACCAGTTGCCATGGTGACCACGGATGCCTCTCAGATAGGGTGGGGGGCATTATCTGGGAAAGACAGTCTAAGGCACCTGGCAGGATCATGAGGCCCACTTGCACATCAATGTCCTAGAGATATGAGCGGTGCTTTTAGTGTTGCAAGCACTTCAGGACTGTCTTCCCTTGGGAACCATTGCAATCCAGACAGACAACATGTCAGTTGTATGGTATATAAACAAACAAGGAGGAACCAGATCTTACCCCCTTTGTCGAGAGGCCCTGAAAGTATGCAACGGGCAACCTCCTCCCAACGTTTTTTGATAGCAACGCACATCCTAGGGAAATACAGTGTGATAGCAGACAGACTCAGCAAAGCTGTTCTGCTGCCTCACGAGAGGCCCCTGAAACAGGAAGTAGTGGAAAGAATTTTCCTAAAAATGGGGCCAGCCTTGCTGCGACCTCTTTGCGACATCTATGAATGCCAAATGCAGCAGCTTCTTTGCCCTCATACCCCCTTCAGGGGAGTCACCAAGGAATGCACTTATTCATGATTGGCCCCCAGGCCTCCTCTACGGCTTTCTCTCCTTTCCTCTAATTCCAAAAGTCCTTCATGATTTTATAGGTTCATAGGTTGGTACTAGTCTGTCGGCCTAGGGCCTATAGAAGCCTAGCCATAACAATTCCCTGGCTATTTCTTCCCACAATATTTATTTCCCTGGACCCCTTTCTAGCAGGTGACTGATGTGATCCCCAAGGTGAATTTCCTCTCTCCCATCCAATGGTCAAGGTTCCTTTTGAAGAGGGCCAAAGAGTCACTCTGCTTGACATGTATAGGCAGTCTGTTCCAGAGTCTGGGGAGTCTGTGGGTTAGGAACCTATCCCTCCAACATGTTTTGTTCATTGTGATGACAAGGTTTAGATCCCTGGAGTGTGTGGCTCTGAGGGATTGGGATTTTTTTAAGTGGAGCATGTCCAGCAGCTCTGGGTTTGTCATGGCCTTGTATGTTAAGCAGAGATCGCCTCTGAGTAGACGAAATGCAACAGAGTATGGCTGGTGTTTTTTTAGATGGTCAGCATAGGACATCTGCTTTAGGCCTGTGATTCTTTTAGTGAGGTATTTCTGCAGCCTTTCCAGTTGTTGCACATGTCTTGAGAGGTACATACCAAATGGGGCGTTGTATTCTATAATGGGTCTAATAAGGGATGAGTACAGTGGCACAATGACCTCCTTTTTTCTGGATGAAAAGCCCTTAGTGATGAGGTGTGCCACATAGAAGGATTTCCTGACTGTTGTGGCGATGTGGTTATCGAAGGTGAGA
Source organism: Protopterus annectens (assembly GCF_019279795.1). Lineage (NCBI taxonomy): Eukaryota > Metazoa > Chordata > Ceratodontiformes > Protopteridae > Protopterus > Protopterus annectens. The sequence goes on along the minus strand of NC_056745.1, from coordinate 89,157,347 downwards.
CCACTGTCCACCTGTGTCCCCAAGTCTCTTATACTTTCGATGTTTAGTGTACTGCCACCTATGTGGTAATTCACAGGTATATATTTTTCCCAAAGGGGATGACTATACATTTATTGGCATTGAGCTTGAGCCCATGGCTCTGGTACCAAGCATCTGTTTCTATAAGGCCCTTTTGTAGAATATCCACATAATTTGGGAATTCAATAATGGCTCCCAGTTTGCAGTCATCTGCGAACTTTGTTAGCCAGAGTCCCTTAGTGTTGGCATGTACTTCAGAGAAGTAGATGCCAAACGAGCAATCCCAGGACTGAACCCTGAAGTACTCCACTTGTCACTTGTCTAGAGCTGGATTTGGAGTCGGCTACTTTTACAGTGTGGGTTCTGTCAGTAAGCCAGTTGGCAACCCATTGAGCGATGTAGGGATTACTGCCCAGCTTAGTAAGTTTATCTGTGATTCCAGAGTGGGGGATGGTGTCGAAGGCCTTGGCGAGGACCAGATAGGCTGTGTGGACCGCCTTACCCTCATCCATAGCTCTGGCGACTGATTCAAAAAAGTTAGTCAGGTTTAGGAGACAAGATCTGCCCTTCACGAACCCAAACTGGGTGGGGTCCAGTGTGTGAAGGTTGCCAATGTCTTTATTTATAAGTTCCATGATAATACGTTCTCTGGTTTTGCAGATCAGGCTCGTCAGACTGATGGGGTGGTAGTTCCCAGGATCCAAGGTGGATCCCCCCTTGTGGAGTGGGATAACTGTAGCTGTGCGCCACTCACTGGGCACGAATCCTGAGGTGAGGCTATGATTAACTATGACACTTAGGTGAGGTGCCAGTTCATTTTGTAGTTAATGTAGTACACAACCCTGGATGTCGTCTAGTCCCATAGATGGGGTGTTCTTAGCTTTGGAGAGTGCGGTTTTTACCTGTGTGGCTATTATTACTGAAATTTGGCAATCTTTCGGTATTGAGATGGTCCCTTTACGGGGTGAGAGGGGGGTGAAGTTGCCACTGAATCGATTTGCCAGGATATTGGCAATATCCTTGGGATCAGTATATTTAATGCCATTCTGTTGTAGCTCAGAGCAGATCTGAACATTGCCATTTAGATTCTTGACATAGCTATAGAGTGCCTTGTGGTTGTCTTTGGAATCTTTGGCAATTTCGTTTCATAACTAACTTTGCAGGATTTTATGAGGGATCCTAGCTTCTTACTGAGGCTGGTAAGGTTTTTTTTTGCATCCTGGGATTTTCTTCTTTTCCGCAAAGTTTCTTCCTATTGTTGTAATGTTTGTTTATGGCAGGGGACCACCAGATTGGCTTTCGTTTTTTCGAGGAGAGCATCATGGTTCTATTTGGGATGGCACGATTCATGCACGAGTGAATGTGCTCGTACAGTGCTGTAGTGTAGGATTCAGCAGTCACTTTCAGTTCCCATCTGCATGGGTGTCATAAAATTTGTCACTTCTGACTTGAGTAGCATGAAGTTGGCTTTGGAGAAGTTTTTTTACGGAGGATTCCTTACTGGGGATGGGGAGGGATGTGGATGTCAAGGGTGATTAGCTTATGGTGAGACCTGATCAACGAGGGGGTGACCATAGGTTTGGAGCATCAATTTCCCATGTTGGTAATGACCAGGTCTACGATATTGGAGCCCCTGGTGGAACTATGGATTAGTTAATCCAGTGCATTGAAATTTATGAAAGCCAGTTACTTATCGCTCCATACTGGCCTTGTCAAATCTGGTTCCCCTTTTTGTGGCCTCATCTTCCGGAGGAGCCTTGGATTCTGGACCCTGTTCCAGGCCTTCTGACTCATGCATCAGGAGCAATCCACCCATCCATTCACAGCCTCAAACTAACAACATGGCTGCTCCAGTTCCAACAATAGCCAGGTTTCCAGCCAAGTCCTCTAGAGGTAAACACATTCTAATTTCTTCACATAAGGTTTCAACAAGAAAAATTTATGAAAGTAAATGGAAAAGATTCTGCCTATGGGCTACCTATAACCACGTAGATCCCTTTTCTGCTCCTATTAGTTTCATTCTGGACTTCCTAGCAAAACTTTTCAATGACAGTGCGGCTGCAGCTACTTTTAGGGTTTGGCTAGCAGGAGTCTTAAACTTTCACTTGGGAGAGTCTGGTTCCAATGTAATGTATTCAAAAAACCAAGGCCAGCACTGTGTTGTGTTGCCAAGAATCTGTTTAGTTATGTAAACACCATAATACTACTAGGGGTAAGAACCCCTAGAAATACACCAAAAAAACAAGCAAACTGGTTTCGGCTATCCCAGCCTTCTTCAGTGCAAATACAAAAAGTAATGAATTGAGGCAGAGCAAAAATTATTTATAGACATTGGTTAATTAATTGTTAAACAGCATCCAATTAATTGTTATAAATGCTCATTCAAGCCAGGGCTAAAAAGCCCACCCAATTTAGTTATCCATTTCTTCTCCGTAGCATTTAGTATCAAGTGCCAACCACCTTTAGATGTCCTGTCCCTAATAATCCTGTCAATAACTATAAAGTAAAAGGAAGCAGTAGGATGCTTGAGTGTATGTTTGTATAATGCACTAGCCAATTTGTGATTCCTGACATCGCTCATATGTTCAGAGATCCTAATTCTAAGTGGCCTGGACGTCTGACCCACATAGAAGGCTGAACAAGAGCATGAAACAAGGTATATAACCCAGTCCGAACCACAGTCGGCTAGAAACTTAATCTCAAATACCTGGGCTGTGTTTTTACTGGTAAGTTATTTTGTTTTCAGGACTCTAGGGCAATGTGTACAATGACCACATGGATAGGTCTGAAATAAGTTTTCCCCTGTCAATGTATGTTGTTGAGCTGAATCCAAGAAATTGGAATGACGTTTATAATCACTCAAATGGGAACCTAAAGTTTCCCCTGACGAAAAGAGAAGTAACGTCTATCCCAAATAACTGAGGTCAATTTGTTAGCCAACAAAATGTTCCAGTGTTTCTGCACTATGTTCATAAGTGCCCCTGTGTTGCGACCATATGTGATGACCATCCTGAAAACGTTTTGGTCTGCTGTTGTTTTAGTTTTATACTGTGAAAGATTGTCCCTAACTTGTGTAGTGGGCCACCCACTGGCCGTGGCGATGTTCCCTGATTTATAACCTCTGTTTTGAAGTCTACAGACAAGATCCTCTTTGTATTTATTGAACATAATATCATCTGAACATATGCATCTGACCCTTAAGAACTGAGATTTGGGGATGTTATGTATCACATGTTGAGGGTGGAGGCTGGTGGCATGGAGTAAGGGATTATATTGGGGGTATTTCCTGTAAATTTGTGTACTTAAGGTGATAGTAGATATAAAACTAAAACGACAGCAGACCAAAACGTTTTGAGGCTGGTCATCGCATATGGTGTTTGCTGACACCAATATAATGTCTCATAAACTATGCAAAGCCTTTCTCAAGGGTACTAAGTTATTAAAACTGCCTATCAGGGACCCTCCAGCACTATGGGATCTAAATTTTGTTCTGTCACAAATAGTCTTTCCTATCTTCGAACCAGCAGTGTCTTGCAAATTGAAATTTTTGACTTGGAAAACCTTTTTCTTGATAGCAATCACCTCTGCTAGAAGGATGTCAAGAGTTGCAAGAGTTGTCTATAAATCCCCCATATTTGCTTTTCCACAGAGACAGGGTGGCCTTGCGAACAAACCCCTCGTTTGTACCTAAGGTGGTTTCAGAGAACAATTTGAACCAAAGTATAGAATAACCAGATGTTATGTGATCCTATCTCGCCTACATTCTGACTGATGGGTTCGGAGCCGATCCCTCTGCTCCGACTCGGCTTATGCCAAAAGCGAAGTCTCTGTCGACTGCACGCTTATGCCAAAGAGCGAAGTCTCTTATTGGCTGAGCTTACTATATCCCAGGATGCACCACTACCAGTCCCCCAGATCTCGTTTGCCTTTTCTGCGAAGCGTGGTCTCGAGCTGGCTGGGCTGAGTAGTTATTTTAACTAACTTTTTCTGTCAGTTTTTGCTGTTTTTGTCTCAAAGCTGTTTAACGGCTAACGCTCTCATTGTGTGTGTTTGGATTGTTGAAGACTTGTTGTGTGATTGGGTTGAGTTTGATTCGCCCCCTTCATCTAGGCCTTCCGTCAGTCAACCTTCTATAACCTTACAGGGTTTTCAAAGTTCCTGTCATTTTGCGCTCTTAGCGATAACTGTAAGCCTATATTTAGGTTTGTCAATCAGTAAGTCAGTAATTGTATTTTTCCTGTCAAAGTTACTGAAATTGTCTACCATAATGTCTCAGACTCCTAGGCCTTGGGCTTTAAAAATGTACAAAATGTAGTTTCAAAATGTCTGTGCAGGCCGATCCTTTCGCTCTGTGTGTAAATGTTTTGGGTGCAAAACACTTACAGGAGTCATGCAGCTTATGTCACGCTTTTCCTCAAGGGTCCTCCAGGAGAGGAAAAATAAATTGATTCTTAGGGGTTAATTAAACCTTCCTTTGAAGAAGCCTTGGCATCATTCCTCCTCGACCATACCGCCCGCCCGAGCAGTGCTGCTGGAGCCGTGGAGATCTGGTGGGTCGGCCCGACTTTACCCTCCCTCAGCCTTCGGGTCCGAAATTTGGTACGCTGACTTTCGCTGACCCGGGTGATAAGCTCGACCTATGCTTCGGTTCCGAAATCCCCTCGGGTGCTTCGCCGCGGGACTTCCGCCGGCTATCATGGTTCGGGACCGGACTCCCCCAGGATTCTGGGGTCCGCTTCAGGAGCCATGAGGAGTGCCTGGCCAAGTCCTCTTCATTATCTCCCCTTTACCGCGGGCGCCTGGGCGTGAGACTTGCCTTTGGCCTGTCCGTGGTCAGCGGAGCCCAGGGCCGTCGACCCCCAGTGGGTGGGTTCCTCCTCCTTTCTTCGGAGAGGTTGTCTTCGAGGAACCCCAAGGAAGAGTATCAAAAGAGTAGCACGTGGACTCCCCAGTCCATTACATCAGACACTGATCTTGATGATGCAGAGGTCCCCCGTCGCCCCTCGATGATGCATCTGCTGCACAACAGGAGACGGCAGAGGTCACCTCGTCATCCATCCCTAGGAGTAAGGACAGGTAACGTATGGACAGGCATGGAAGCGACCCTGACTTCAGCGGCCTTTCTCTTGCTTTTGTTTGACCATTTGGCACATTTTACCAGGCTTCAGAGGGGGTTGGTCAAGGAGTTCTCAGGTAACCTACCTGAGCAACTAGCCCCTGAGCATTGGCCTCAGCCAGGCTATCAGTTGGCTTCAATTACGCCAATTTCTAACTCGGGTTCATGAGGCTCATATTTCCTATGCGTGTCAAGCAGCTTGAGCGGGAGGCGGCGGTTTGAGAACAAGCCTGGCTCCCTCTGTGCCCGGTTTTATGGAGGCCTTCAAGTCTTCCTTCCGGCGCTCCTTTGATGGGTCCTCCTTGTTTGGACCCAAACCCTTACCCGGGCTGTGAGCCAGCAAAGAGGAAAATCTCGGCCGAGGTGTAGGCCATTCCTACCCCTTTCGCTCCCCTCTTACCCCAGGGGAAAGGTGGGGGGAAAAATCTCGTAAGGAATCTCCCAACAGCAGGGAAGATTCCCCTTCCAGAAAGCCCCCCACGGGAAATTTTTGTGGAGGAAATTTTTCCAGGAAGCGCAGGGGGCCTTACTCCTGAGACCGCGAGTCCTTTCGCGGCTCTTCAGCCTCCCACACGCCATGAGGGATTGCCCGGCCAAAGGTCTTCGCTGTGCTGCCCGAGCGCTTTGGGTGTAAGCACCTAAAAGCCTGGGAGTCAATCACCATCACAGATAACAGCTCGGATCATTGCCGGAGGTTACACCATCCCACATTCATACTCAGCCCCCAACACCGCCCGTTCCAAAAAGACCCACCACCCCACCAACAAGAAAAAATGGGCCCCGCAGAAGCTTTAAAAGGATGTTTGATCCACGCCATTATCACATACCGATACATACATCACCCGCCCAGGAGGTATCTAAAGCGCCTGCTCGGGGAGCCAGCTCGCTTACCTATGCTCATTTTTTTGGCTGCAGCCCCACAGCCTCAGGGCCCCAGGGTGTTAAGCTTGGTTTACTAAGGTAGTCACGGCTCACCTGAGAAGATCCCAAGTGTTTCCCCTATCTGGACGACTGGCTCCTGACTGCCCACCACCAGGCACAATCATCACATCATGATTACGGAAATATGCAAAGGGACCTTCGGCTGGTGGCTTCATACATCCAATTTCTCTGGGCTGGAAACCTTTTCTTCCTCTCTCCAGTGGTTCCCCTGGATCACAGGGGCCTCCCAGAGGGGGGGGGGGGGCATTGCTAGGGCAGGGTAGTTCAGGGCCTGGCTTCCAGATCAACGCTCTTTCTCCAGGGACTGTTGAGGATGGGGACACTGTACTTCCCACCCTCTTTACCTTACACTCATTTCTTCCTCAGGGCATCATCGCCATCCACACAGACACGGTGTCGGGTGGTCTGGGGGCAAACAAGTGAGGAGCAGATCGTGACTTCTTTGCAGAGAGGCCATGAGGTGGTGTGAATGGGCTGTAGCTACCCGCCGCTGTAAAGGTCCACCACATCCCCGGAAGGTCAACATATTGGCAGACAACGGAGCAGGACACCCTCTTCCTCACTGTAAACCACAAACCAGCAGCTCAGTTTTCAGGAGTCAGACTTCGTGGTTAGCACCTGTTTGCAACTCCACTACTCACCCAAGTGCCAAAGGCCAAAGGTCTTCTCCCCCATCCAGGGAGTACAGCTATGGATGCTCTATGCACAACCTTAGCCAACAGGGCTACTTTATGCCCCTTTCCTCAATTCTCCAATTCCACCTCCCCAAAGTTTCTTCAAAAATTTCCTCAGCCTAATGATACTTGATTGCCTATACATACTGGCCAGGCGCTGGGTTCCTTACTTTACCTGAAGCAGCATGGGACTTTAGGACTCCAATTCGACTTCAAGTAACTTATAATCCATCAGTCATCGGTGGGACGCCTCCCGTCCCCTCTTGAAATTGACATATTCTCCAGCTCCTCCACTTCGACTTTAGTTAGAAGGCACACACTAGACCGGAAGTTGTTTTTTATCTTTCGCCCACAAACCCACCACTATGTCTCAACTATTAAAGTCCAACTAGCTAATCTCTGGATCCTCCTTGATGAGCAGCTCCTTATGCAAACTTTCATTAAAGGTGCGAAGCCTATTAAGACCCCTTCTAATTTTTCATCCCCCACCTTTTTGGATCTTGATTTGGTGCTTCAGGTATTAACATCTTCCCGCATCAACTGCTTCTAACATGTGAGCTTTACATGTGAGGTTAAAAAACTGCCTCTTAGTTGCAATTACTTCTGCAAGAAGAGTTTGCCAAGCTTCAAGCCAAGCCTATTAAGGTCTATTAATTCTGATTTTCCTACAAGGATACAGTATCACTCTAGGCCTAATCCTAATCTTTTGTCCCAAAGGTCTGTTCTCTCTTTTCTTCCAACAACAATCTCTAGAGCTACCAGTTTCCTCCCAAAATCCAATGAAGCAGAATACACACTCCATAAATTGGATTCACAGGCACCACGCTTTCCATTTAGACAGGAGACAGCAACTTCGTAAAGTCACCCAGTTTGTTTGTGTCCTTCTCAGATAATAAATTGGGGCCAAACCATCACAAAAGCTACTATCTCCAAATGGATCACAAAGCCTTCACTCTACACTCCTTAAGGCTACTCTATAGCTTTCATTAAAAGCTTCATTTGTCGGAAATTTCAGTTATGCCATTTGGGCTATTTCCGCACACTTTCATTTCCTACTCACAAATTCATCATGGCATCTAAAGGACGAGCAAGTGTTTTTTCCAAACCACTCAGGAGTGGTTTCCAGGAGCCACCCAGGATTCAGGTGCTGGGACGCTGTCCCAATCATCACATATGTAGGCGATAGATCACATAACATCTTTTAGTTGGCGTTTGTACCATAATCCATCTACTTCATCTATCACCTCCCGCCCCCCCTAATACCCACTCAGAAGAGATTGAGCGGTTTTGAGTTCTACTGTTTTATCTTGTTTCATCTGGGCGATGTTATATAAGCAAGTCTGACTCATGTTATAGCATGTCGCATGTGCATGTATGACAAAACTAGCATGGGGACCTGTGGTGCATCCAGGATATAGTGCTCAGCCAATACTTTGGCATAAAAGGCAGCGAGTCGAACCCCGGAGTTTAGGGCGAACCCATCCAGTCAGAATATGGCGTATGATGGATCCCAAACATCTGAAGTTATGGTGAGTACATAACTAAAAGTTTTCTTCCTAAATTATGAAAACAAGGCAGAGTACATGCTACATCAGTTGGCTGTACATAGGCAGTTACGTTTTTATCTACATAGAACTGCAGAACTCTGAAAATCGGATTAGTTATTTGTCTCTTTTTCAGATTCAAGGAAAGGTTCCTCTGTCTCCAAAGTTACTCTTTCTAAATGGCTTTCAGACTGCATAACATTTATTTATAAGTCTCAAAAGAAAGAACTTCCAAAGAAAGTTAAGGCCCATTCTACAAGAGCCATTGAAACTTCTTCTGCCTTTCTGGCTAAGCTGCCAATTGACACCATTTGTGCTATAGCAGCACAGGTTAAACCACATACTTTTATCACTCATTACAAAGTTGAGTTGGTCTCCAGGAATAGAGCCTTTTTTGGATCCATGGTCCTGAGGAATATTCTCCCATGAGCCACCCTAGATTCACTGTGCTAGGGATGGTGTCCCAACCTAGTAAGAATGAAGGTGAGATAGGAAAACATCACATAAAGAAGTTATGTACTCACCATAATGTTCCATGTGTGTTGTCTGTCTTTGCCTTCATTCTTACATTCCACCCTCCTTCCCCTCTACCCTTCTTTTATTCCTAGAGGACTGGGCCAATACAAATGAGACTACCTTGATCTCTGTCCTTCTTCACCAGTCTCTGAATCTTTCCTTGGGATATATATATATATATATATATATATATATGTATATGTATATATATATATATATATATATATATATATATATGTATATGTATATATGTATATATATATATATATCTATATATATATCTATATATATGTATATATATATATATATATATATATATATATATATATATATATGTATATATATATATATATATAGATATATAGATATATGTGTGTGTGTATGTATATATAACCTGATAATTAGGGTAAACAAGATCTGAGGATAATTGTAGTGCATGCTGGGATAGGGATTTAGCCACGAGCTGGCAGAAGGCCTCGAGCTTGAAAATAAGGAGAAGATGGACAACACACATGGAACGTTATGGTGAGTACATAACTTCTTTATTTTTCTGTGTGTGTGTGTGTGTGTGTGTGTGTGTGTGTGTGTGTGTGTGTGTGTGTGTGTGTGTGTGTGTGTGTGTGTGTGTGTGTGTGTGTGTGTGTGTGTGTGTGTGTGTGTGTTTTATAGTATTATTATGGACAAGGGTTTTGAAAAGAGAAACTCCTGTGGGCACAAACTGCCCTCCCAGGATGCACACCTCAGATGTGTTTACTGCCTTGGTAAGGAGCATTTAGAGTCTGGTTGTTCTATCTGTGAGAGCTTTGGCTCTTGTACTCTTTATGAGTGCAAGGCTACTCTTGTCCTTAAGGAGATTTTGCAATCCAGCTGTTCTACTTCTGCTTCTAAAGCTTCTCTCCAGATTCCAAAACTGGGCCTGAGAAGCCTCGACTTTGAGACTCCAGGCACTCCATGAGGGAGCACAGGAGGTCTTCCTCAGCTTCCATCTTATGGATGGCTCTGTTGGGTTCCCCAGGTCTGAATGTCCCTCGCCTTTTGGCTTCGCGGAGTACTTCGGAGCTGATCACCTTCATCACCAAAAGCTTCTCAGAAAACTTCTCCATATCCAAGCATCCCCAGTGTTTTCTTGGTAAAAGGGACACCTTTGGGCAGGATAGCATCCCCCTTTTCTCCATGTAGTCCTCTTCCTCACTTGCCTGAGTCCTCTCTGTCTCCACACTGGTTTAGAACTTTTCCGGCTTGGATCCGACATGTGGGTTCCTCTTTATGTAAACCCTCAAAGCTGTCCCTGTTGGCCTTGTTTTTCTGGTCGTCTAGGTCAGTGGGTTGCAACAAACAGTCAGGTTTGGAGCAGCTGATGTGGTCCTTTTTGCAGGCATAGATACAATTAGGGCTTATGCCATCAGGTCTGACTCAAGACTCCTGGACTTTTGGCTCCATCCATTGGATATCCTCCCTCGGCCCCTTCAAATCCAAGGTCATTGCAGTTGGGTGGGTTTCCACCCTGCGGGTCAGATTCGTCCTGCTCCGTGGTTGCTTTGACCCTGACTTATTTGGGACCATTGGCACCTGGGAGCCAAAGTGCAGCAGATGCAATTTCTGAGACTGGTTCGACTGTTCCTGTTTTGGGATAGTCAGTCTCACTCAGTGCTTTGACCTTAGATAGCTTGTCTTCAATTAGAATGTCAGGTCTAGGTGCAGCCCCTTTGGGTTTGGGGTTTCCTTCTGTACCCTTGGGTTCTGGGACCCAGAGATCTGAAAGGCACACTTTGGTCTCGGCCTTTGACATTGTCGAGAGGATATTTTCAGCTAGAGAGCTGGCACCCCTCCCAGTTTTTGTCTGTGTCTGGTTATCAGACCTCTCCCAGATAACCTACAAATACCTTCTTGGAGGGGGTTACCTCATTCTTCCCCCTCTTCTCTAGCTTTGTTAAAGTAGGAGATTTGTGGGAAGGGAATGTGCAGGAGGAAGCACTTAGATTCTCTGGTGGAATCCTTCACTGAAGATACTGACTTCAAAGAAGGAGAGGGTTCCCCTAAGTCCTTGCATGATGATGTGTCTTTTAGAGATTTAGTGGAGCTGCTTTGCCAGAGCTAGGGCTGTACCATCAAGGCTTCCTCATCTGAGGAGTCAGTTTTTCTGTAGGCCTTTGGCATAGGCCCATCCACACCCCCATCCACACTCTGGGTGATTCCTCCTCCAGATGCCCTTTCTGGTGTCCAGGAGGACACGATAGGAGTCTGACACAGTAGAACCAAGCCCTCGGAAAGCAGACAAAGTTCTTTTCCCCCAAGACAGGCCCCATAGGAGCAAGGGTCATGCAGTTAATGCCATTGTGGTGGTAACAGCTACCAGAAAGGAGAATTCTGAAGAGAGCTCTTCAGTTCACCCCCGCTCCCCGAACAGGGAGTCTTGGGTGCTAGGTTGATTAGGGAAGTGATCATATGCTATATTCACCTTTGCTTTGAGATCACTCAGTTACTTATCACACTTGACAAGGCTTCAGTGAGATTTAGCCTCAGAAGTGTCAAGCACTCTCAAGACCCAATAGTCTCTGGATACCCAAAAGAAGCTGGAGACTCTTTTGTGCACCTTGACTTCTATCACCACCATTTCCGTGAGACACATCTAGACTATTGCTGATGGAGCATCCAGAGAGGCAGGTTCCAGTATTGCATTAAGGTGCCATGTCTGGCTGCAGCTGTGCTGCTTTGTGGACTGCTTCAAAGCATCCTTCATCAGTGCCCTTTTTGATGGGTCTTCTTTGGTTAAGGGCCATTGAAAAGGAGCGAACAAGATGGGAAGACACTATCCACCATTGGATTTCGCTTTTCCATCCCCCAGTGAACCTTCTCTAGGAATCAGAAAGGGGGTAAACAACTCTTCTTCAGGAAGTCACAGTTATCTTCTCACTAAGCTCCACCAGAAAGTTTCTTCCGAAGGCAGGGGGAGGAATCATAACAGATGCCACTCTAGGTCCAGAGTTGGTTCACTGAATCAGGTCTTCTACAGGGATTTTTCTGGTGGCCCCTTTCAGTGATCCTGAAGGGTTGCCTGACTGCTTGCCTCTGGAGGCAGTCAGTGGTCATCTAGCTCTTCACCCTATATCTTGGGAGGCGATCACCTCAGACACCTCAGTGTTGAGAGTCATATCCAGAGGTTATGTTATCCCTTTTACAGAATTTTCAGAAGATCTCCCAAAATGTCTTCCCAATGTTCCATCCCCATCAGAGTTGCTACAGTTGTAGAGATTCAAAAGCTGTTCGTAAATCAAGCCATCCAAGAGGTCCCACCAACCCAAATAGGATCAGGATCTGGGGCCTATTCCAGGTTAATTTTAGTACGAAAGAAGAGAAAGGACCTCTAGACCAGTCTTGGACATAAGCTGAACCAATTTTTCAAAACGGCCAAGTTCCAGATGGTGACAGTGCAGTCCATGTTGCGTTGTTTGAGGAAGGACGGTTGGATATGCTCTATAGAAGTCAAGGGGTCCTAGCATCACATAAAGATAGCTCTGCATTCTCAGAGGTTCCTTCTCTTCTGGCTGGGACGTCCTTCTGAGGAAGGACGATTGGATGTGCTTGATAGACCTCAAGGACGCCTAGCATCACATCAAGATAGATCTGCATTCTCGGAAGTTCCTTCTGTTATGTCTGGGAAACGATCACTATCAGTTCAGGGCCCTGCTGTTTGGTCTCACCACAACCCCCCAGGTATTTACCATGTGCATGGTGGTGACTGTACTGGTTTTCAGATATTCCTGTACCTGGATGACTGACTCCTCACAGCTGCCACAAAGGTGTCGTTGATCTCAGCCAGGGATTCCTTGCTCTAGCTATGAGACAACTTGGGCATTACAGTCAGTTATGCCAAATTGAGCCTTCAGCCTGTACAAGTCTTAGAGTTCATAGGGTGTCATCTGGACATGATTCTTTAGATTGCCAGGTTCGCAAGCTCCAGAGTTTTCAGTCTTCAAGGCAGACCCTGTCAGTACTTGCAATTCCCAAACATCCAGGTAACACACTTCTAAGGCTTTTGGGTCATATGGCAGCATTGATAGGTCTGGTCCCTTTAGCCAGATGTCATATAAGGGCCCTGCAATGGACAGTGGGTCATTTGGTGGTCCCTCTTTATGCATCCATTGGATTTCCTAATACGGCTGACAAGAACATGTCACAAGCAGTTTCAGTGGTGGTTACAGTCTCCATTAGTAATATAGTGGAAACCATTTGTAATTTCTTCTCCTTTGGCCATGAGCACTGTGGATGCCCCCTCCCTGTGGTTGGGGTTGTGCATTTTCAAGGGAAGATTGTTCAAGGGTCCTGGTCTTCCGCAGAGGTTCACATTCATATCAGCATTCTGGAGATGAGAGTGGTTTTGCTAGTATTGCAGGCTTTTCAGGACATTCTCCCCAGAGCTGGGATTACAGTACAGACCGACAACATGTTGGTCTACTGGTACCTCAGCAAATGGGGGAACACATTCATTCCTTCTTTGTGAAGAGGCCATGAAGGTTTGGCAATGGGCAATCTTCTCTCAACAGTTTTTGGTGGCAGTGCATATCCTGGGGAGATCCAGTATTCTGGCCAACAGTCTCAGCATGGGCATTCTATTGCCCCATGAGGGGACCCTAAATCCAACAGTGGCAACTCAGATTTTTCGGAGCTGGGACACTCTCGTGTTGCGACCTGTTTGCTTCCCCTTCCAACACCAGTTATGACAGGTATTCGATTGGTCCCCTCCGGGACAGGGACCCAGGGATGCTCTAACTTTTGCTTGACCCCTGGATATGCTTTACGCTTATCCCTCAGTCCCTCTGTTGATGACATTTCTTCAGAAAGCGTGTTGCAGAGCCTCAGTGATGCTCATCACCCCCTTTTGGCCTAACCAAGTATAGAATTTAGATACTATAAACATGTCTGCGCTATAGAACCAAAGGATATCAGACATTCACAAATTGGTGTCACTTCTTCAACAACAGCGGATCCTTCAGTGGATGCTTTTTCTCAATGGTCATACCAGGAGCATCTCATGTGGTGTGCCACTTGCACATAAATGTTCTGGCAGTGCTTTGCAAGCCCTTCAAGAGGACTGTGGCAATGAGTCCAATCACATGTTGAGCAGAGATATACTCAGTGGTCTCTGAAAGACTCTGTAGAGAGAGATATTTCTCAAGTGGGGTCAGCCTTGCCTTTTGCTACTCCCAAAAACAGCAAGTGCAGAGAATACTTCACTCAGCAGGGACGCTCTAGTCAAGTTTGGCCCAGGGACTTCTGTATGCATTTCCTCCTTTCCTCTGATCTCAAGTAATACAGAAAGCTATCGCTCAGAAGGCCTCATTGATCCTCATTGCTCCTTACTGGCCTCGACAAGTGTGGTTCCCCTTTCCGTTATCTCTTAGTCTGGACCTAGTTCAGATCTTCTGATCCAGTTTCACTCCACTCTCTGAACCTCACTGCTTGGTTCCTCCAGTGCCAACCGTAGCCAGGCTTCCTCATTTATCTCACTCGGTTAGATATATTGATAGCTTCCCATAAATCTTCCACTCTTAAAGATTTATTTGAGTAAGGCTTCTCATATTGGGCACAAGGAAAGGACATAGATCCTTCTTCCATCCAACTAGTCCTTGATTTTCTTGCTGAACTCTTCCATGCAGGTTCATCTCCATCTACTCTTAAGGTTCAGTTGGCAGCTATTTCTAATTTTCATGTGGGCATTTCTGAATCTGCCCTAATGTCCTAAAAACTTAAAAGCCTTTTTTGAAAGAGTTTTTCACAAACTTTGCAAAGCCTTTTTGAAGAGTTTTTCTTCTCAGACCTCCTATAAGAAATCCTCCTTCTCCTTGGGACCTAAATTTAGTTCTTGCTTCATTGATTCTTGTACCTTTCGAACCTGCAGCTTCATGTTCCTTGAAATTATTATCATGGAAAACTCTCTTTCTGGTGGCTATCACATCAGCCAGAAGAATTTCAGAACTTCAAGCACTCAGTTGTCGTTCTCCTTATCTTTTGTTCCATAAGGACAGAGTTTGAACTAACCCGTCCTTTTTGCCTAAGGTGGTTTCAACATCAAATCTGAACCAAAGCATTGACCTCCCTGTTTTCCAGAGTATTCAAATAGGTCTGAACAAAAATTACACTGCCTGGATGTTCCAATTAAGGTACTACTTGGACAGGAGAAACAATTCAGAAAATCTGATCAGCTGTTTGTCTCCTATGGAAAGCAGAAAGGGACTTCCAGTTTCAAAGGTATCTTTATCCAGATGGCTAACATCTCTGATTACCCTTGTTTATGAGATTAGACACCAAAACTGCCTAATAAACCTAAAGCCCATTCCACCAGAGCTTTGGCTACTTCTCTAGCTTCCAAGACAGACTGCCTATTGACACCATTTGTGCAGCGGCTACTTGGGCTACTCCTCACACTTTTATTTCCCATTATAAGTTGGATTTAGCTTCTAGACATAGAGCTAATTTTGGTTCCACTGTTCTCAGGAGTCTGTTCCGTTAGGCCACCGTCCCATCCAGCAAGAATGAGATAGACAACAACATATAGAAGTTATGTTCTTACCATAGTTCCATGTTAGTTGTCTTCCTTCTCCCACCCTCCTTCCCCTGGCCTGGACAGTCCTAGAGGAACTGTGAGCGTGACCTCTCTTTCTACCACCTCTTTCTTAGTCATATGCTATTATGCATATTTCTTGTTTCAGGATATAGGTCACCCTGTTTCTTCCTGCTGTTAGAGGTGGATTCTGTTTTACAGTTATACTGTTATTGACATAAGCTGGGTTAGCTTACAAACGAGATCTGAGGTAACTCTTGCCTAGCATTGTGGGATATAAGGAGCCTCGAGCCGGTGGAACCAACTCTCGAGCTTTAACCCATCCAGCAAGAAGAAGGCGAGAAGAAGACAACTAACATGGAACGTTATGGTAAGAACATAACTTCTATTTTCTCTTCCTGTGACCTCTTCTGAAACACTCCCCTTGGGTGTTGGATCCCATTCTGGATCTCATCTCTCATCCAGCTGGGCTGGCGACCCCCAATTTACAGTCCCTCAAGTTGACAGCATGGTTTCTCTGGTTCCTTAGTTGGCCAGGAATCCCAAGCTTTCATAGGCAGTGGTTCATATATTGTCATCTTCTCAGAAACAATCCACTAGAAAAGTGTATACCAGTAAATAGAAGAGATTTGTTTTGTGGGTGGAGGCTTTGGATTTGACCCCTTCTCTGCCCCCTTGGAGTCAGTTTTGGATTTTCTAGCAGAGTTGTACAGCTCTGGCTCGAGCTTCACTACTGTCAGGATTCAGTTAGCTGCCATTCTCATATTGATAGATATGATATGTCCTTGGCTTCACTCTATAGATTTCCAAAGCTTTTTTGAAAGGTACTTTTTTTCTTTGTCCTCCATTATGGGATCTGGTTCCTCCCTGGGATATGCCCTTTGTTCTTCAGGTTCTAACTGGCCCCCCTTTTAACCTTAAAACTCCTCAGATTTGAAGCTATTGTCTTGAAAAACTTTGATGTGATGTTGTCAATCTTCATTCATCTTTGACCTTTGGGTACTCGGTTGTGATCCTCAGAACTGGCTCTGCCGTTACACAGCTTGCACCAGCCAAAAACTCTCAAGCTAAGACTCTATCTAGAATGCCCCCTCTCCATATTACCTCAGATCTTGTTTGCCGCTCTTGTCGCAAGACATGCCAGCTGTTCCTCTCACAGCTAAGTGAAATTTCTTATTTTGTCAAAGATTTTCAAAGTTTTTCTCATCTCCTTTCTACTCTTGTATGCTTATATTTCTTTTATATTTGTCTCTACCCACCTTTTTCTGGTTGGGTGAGTGCTTTTTCCCCGTATCTCCCGGTACTGTCTATACCATTGTTGGTAGCCCCCCCCCTTCCTTTCTGTACCTCCTCAGGTAGCTCTCTCTCTCTCTTATTGTTGGTATTTTCTTTCTCTTACCAATCCTTGGTATCTCTTTCTGCCATAGTTGGTAGTTTCTCCTGTCCTTTACTTTTGCGTGTATGTTTGTGTGAGAGTGTTCCCGCCAGTTGACTCCTGTCCTTCCTTGTCAACATGGCTGATAACCCAAAAGGCACTACAGGATTTAAAAAGTGCCATAATTGCGGAAGGAAAATGCCCAGTTTGGATGATAACTCTTCCTCTGTTTATTGTCTGGGTGCAGCTCATTTGGACTAAGAATGCTGTATCTGCCAGGTCTTTAGTAACAGGGCATTAGTTGAGCGTAAAAATAAATTGATTTTGAAAGGTTTACTTAAGTCTTCTTTTAAATAAGCCTTATCCATGACTGCTGCTTCTCCTTCTAAATCTGACCAGGGTTCAAAGAAAAGCCATTCGGTGCCAACTTCTCTTTCGACTCCGGTGACAAAGAAGCATAAACCTTCTGAACCTTCCACATGCACGGAACTGAAGGCTAAGGGTTCGAGACTGTGAGAACAGACAACCTCCTTGGCACCGGTTTCTACTATGTCACAACAAATCGCGGCGCCGGCCTTGGCACCCACTTCTTTAGCTTCTCGGTTGGAGCTGATCACACCTACTGCACTGCAGCAGAATTTACCCACCTCCTTTGTGCCAAAATCAGAAATTGTTTTCTTATCCAGGGCAAGGCATTCACTTTCTATAGACCCCTTTGTGGGACAGCTTCCTAGTCCATTTTTGGAAAGGCTAGAATCCGCCTTTGGATTATTGGTCTGTTCTTCCAGGAGTCTCACTGAAGTGGACTTCATGAGATTGGTGGATCAGCACCTAATGGGCTGGGGTCTTTCTGTTTACTCCCAGACCGCTCTCCCTTCTGAAGTTGGGGTGTTTTCTCCCAGGACTTCAACAACTCTTCCTCCTCTAACTTCCTCAGATGGCTTAGAGCTTCCTGCTCTGATCCCTCCAGTTCCAGCTGCTCTGGTGCAGACAGCCCCTCTGCCTTTGGTGCCACGATCTGCCCTGGCTTCTTCGCTTCCTTCGGAACTGGAGGATTCCCAGGGCAGTGGCTCATCTGTCTGGTCTGAGGATTTTGGTTTGGCCCTGGCTTGTTGTTCGGGGTCGTCTTTAACTCTGGGAACTTCGGCAGCTGTGGGCTCTCCCTCGCTTTTGCTTTGGAGGTGGGTCTCTCGGGGTGAGGTGTGACCTCGGTTCCGAGGTTGTCTTTTCAGTTCTGGGCTCCCATGGAGGAGGCCTTGGCCTCTGCAGACTCTTAGCTGGCTCCTTCTCTGTCAGAGTTATATTCCCAGACTCCTTCTTGCCCTGAGCTCCCACCTTCCTCCACGCCTGGGCAGTGAGCACCAAAGCTGCAAGCTGCCCCTGTACAGGGCTTCACTTCTTTGGAGTCCTCCTCACCGATTCCTGCTGAGGAGCCACCCCAAAAGAAGAGGTGCAAGCGGAAGCACTTAGATTCCTCAGAAGAATCTGTCATGGAAGACATGGACTTCAGTGACGGGGAGGGTCCCCCTCCCGATCACCCCCGGAAGACGTCTCTTTCATATCCTAGAGATCTTTAAACAGATGGATAACTGGCAGCCCAAAGACCCAAACTCTGAGGAATGTGTGTACTTGCAAGGTTTTGGTGCTCGCCTGTCTACTTCTTGGGTGACCCCTCGTGTTAATGACCTTATTAAATTTATCGCATAGTGGGCGTGGAAGGCTCCTGATTCCATAGAGCTGATTCCCTGGAGACCAGACAAAATTTTGTCAGCCCTCTGTAGACCACCAGCATTGGGCCAAGGGCTTAGCAGTGGATGCTGTGGTGGTGGCAGCGGCCAGCAAAAAGGAACTTGCTGATGAGAGTCCCACTGTCCATCCCCATAACTGAGAGTCTATGACGAGGGACAGATTTGGAAAGCAGGTGTACACGTCATCAACCTTCGCCCTAAGGTCTTTGAGTTTTGTGGCATATTTCACTAGGCTCCAGAGGGATCTGATCAAGGAGTTGTCAGATACCCTCACAGGAGCTATGTCTGAAGAGGTGCAGGGTGAAGTTGGCTCTCAGCTAGGCACCCTGGAGTCTATTTCTAACTCATCCATGAGGCTCATTGCGCATGCAGCCAAAGGGATGATCAGAACAGTGGGTTCAGGCGTTGCCATAAGACATCATGCCTGAATGTGCTTGTGTGAGTTTGCTGAGCCATTTAAATCTTCCTTTGTTAATGCACCCTTTGACGGATCCTCTTTGTTTAGCCCCAAAGTCAAAGAAACTCTAACCAGGTGTGAGAAAGATGGAAAGACCCTATCTGCAGTGGACATATGTTTTTCTGTCCCCCACTGTAGGAATCAGAAGAGCAGAAAGATGTGGTTCAAAAAGTCCCAATGACCTTTTCAGGACACATGTGATGGTGGCTTCCCTCTGGGTTGGGGTGGGGGATTCTGTTGAAGACGCTGACCTCACGGCAGAGGTGGCTCACAAAATAAGGGCTCCAGAGATTCTTTTCTCAGGACAACCCTACCAGCGCTCCTGAAAGGAGACCCGATTGCTTACCTCTGGAAGCAGTTGGGGAAAGACTTTCCCAGCACTCGATAGCCTGGTGACAAATAACTTCCGATACTTGGGTGCAGAAGATTATTATGAGAGATTACTATATCCCCTTCAATCTTTTCCCAAGATCACAAAGAAAACTCCCCTATGTGCCACCCAATCAGAGGGACCAAGCAGCCTTAGAGATTTAAAAGCTGCTAGAAAAAAAAGTCATCCAAGAAGTCCCACCAGACCAGATAGGATTCAGGTTTTACTCAAGGTTCTTTTTGGTGCCAAAAAAGACAGGGAACTTGAGACCAATTTTGGATCTCAGCCTTCTGAACAAGTTTGTTCAGCAAACAAAATTCCGGATGGTCACGGTTCAGTCTGTACTTCCTTTTCTAGAGGAAAACGATTGGACGTGCTGTATAGACCTTCAAGACATGTATTACTGTAAAAAATTGGAGAAACACTCAAGAAGGTTTCTCCACTTTCAGCTAGGAGCCATTCATTTCCAGTTCAGAGTGCTGCCCTCTGGTCTCACCACAGCCCCCAAGTTGTTCACCAAGTGCATGACGGCAGTTACAGCTCACTCGACACTGCAAGGATTCCGGGTGTTTCCTTTTCTAGACAACTGGCTCATCACTGCTCCCACCAGGCATCTACTGCTGCAAACCTCAAACTTCATTTTGCATCTGGTGCAGCGGTTAATGCTGTCGCCTCACAGCAAGAGGTTCTCTGGTTCGATTCTCGG
The DNA here is from genome assembly GCF_019279795.1 of Protopterus annectens. Taxonomy (NCBI): domain Eukaryota; kingdom Metazoa; phylum Chordata; order Ceratodontiformes; family Protopteridae; genus Protopterus; species Protopterus annectens. The sequence goes on along the minus strand of NC_056745.1, from coordinate 89,137,319 downwards.
CTGGGGTGCCTTCTGTGCGGAGTTTGCATGTTCTCCCTGCGTTCGCGTGGGTTTCCTCTGGGTACTCTGGTTTCCTCCCACATTCTAAAGACATGCTTCTGGAGCATTTCTCCCCAGGCCTCCGCTGAAAACAGGATCTGTGGAACCTAGTCGGACTTTCCCGGTCAACAGATGTTAAATAAAAATAAAATAAATCTGTTCACTCATCTAGGTATTACAGTGAATCAAGAAAACTCCCAATTAACTCCCACTCAAGACCTAGAGTTCATAGGAGCCCGTCTGAATACAGTCTCTTGTGTAGCTTCCTTTCCTTTTCACAGACTGCAGAAGATAAAATCCTAAGTACAAGCAATTTTCTGCAGAGACAAAGTTCCTACTCTTCTAGTCCTCCAAATTTTAAGGTCCATGGCAGTGACCATTACCTTGGTTCCTTTAGTGAGATTTCACATGAGGCTGGTTCAATGGCTCTTAGCTTCCCAGTGTTCCATCCTAACACATTCAGTGATGTACCTGTAGATCAGAGTGTATGTGCTATATCTTAAAGAAGCATATCAAGGACTGAACGTGCACATATAAGTACTGGGCACATGATATTCCCAGTGCCAGTTTGAGAGTGCAGCCAGAGAGTGAGCATGTATGATTGCATTAGTTAGTTTGTATATAAGTTACTTAAGTTAAAGTCAGTTAACTTCTGTTGTGATGTGTTTGTATATAATAAGGCTGCTTGAACAGAACCCACGAAGACTCTTCTGTTGTGTTCAGAGTAGGAGAGCGACATGGTGTCACAACCAGGATCACAGAGAATAAGATTTTGAGCCATGAAGTGCAGAGATGACAGTGAAGGTAAACTAGGAGAAATGAGCATGAAAGAGAGCCAGAAAAGAAGCAAAGGTAATGTGAATACGCACAAACTACTTATTTAATAAAAAGGACAAAACGGGGCATTACAAAGGCACAAAATGCATTATTAAACAAGTGGGAGGCACAAAGGGTTTATTAACTAAGAGAAATGTTTAAAGTAAAGGTGTTTGACAAAATTATTATCAGAGAAGTTAAATGAGCATGTTTAAAGGCAAAATGAGTATGTTTAAAGGCAAAACAGGCATGTTTAGTGCAAAACATCCACAAGAAAAGTACAAAAGGCATGAAAGGAGATTAAACAAGCAAAATGAATATAATAAGGGCAAAAGGGCACATTAAGTGTAAATAAAACAAGGTGACTGCATTTTTTTTTGGCAAAGTGCTGTGTTTTGGCATAACTACGGCTTTGTACTATATAGAGCATAACTAAAGTTATTTGAAGTATCTCAAAGTGTGTAAAAGTGCTTACAGTGTGTGCTTATTACTGTTCATGTATTCCAAAAAGTTTATTTGTGTGCAAAGTGCAACTCTTTTTTGATGTCAAGTCAAAGTATAGCCATTTCGAAAAGTTTCTTGTGCTGGATGTGTCCATTTGCAAAGTGCCACCTTTACAGAGTGTTTCTTGCACTGTAGAGAACTGCCTAGAAAAGTACTGCCATTTTGGAGAAAGTTCAGTGTGCTGTGTACAGTTTATTCACAGAGTGCCATTACTTCGACATGTTATTGACTCTGAGCTTCTCTTGCTTAGTTCGTTTGCATTGTGCAGTTATTTGATATGTTTCTTATACTGATAAGTGAGGATTTCTCGCAATACAGTAATTTCAAGAGTATTACAGTGCCCGAGAGACTTATTTCACAAAGTTAAGTTACACATATACTTATTGTGCTATTGGGCAAAGTTATTGTCATGAATTCCTGGCATATGTATATGTGTATGTGTTCGTGCTTATGTGCAAAACCCTTCACGCGTATGTGTTAATATGGCAGACGGATTTCAGAAGCCCTTAGCACTTGTGTTTGATCAGAATATTGCAGAGAACTGGAGAATATTTGAGCAAGAGTACGATAATTTTATACAAGCAGCTTATTCAGATAAAGATGCACACACCAAGGCATTAATTTTGCTAAACTTAGCTGGGTCAGAGGCCATATAATGAGAGGGTTCATTTTTGTATGCAGTATATGAGGTAGAAGGTGAAAACCATCATATTGCTGTAGAGTCTGACTCAAGGGAGGACCCTGAGTATTTGAAGTGCAAGTTCAGAGAAATGTATAATCCCCAGATGAATATTACACTAGAGAGGCATTGTTTTACACGAGAGATCAGAAACCAGGGGAAGCTTTTGCAGCTTATATAATTGATCTGAGAAACAAGGCCAAAATATGTCGGTTTGGTGACTTAAAAGATGAGCTAATAAAGGACAAGCTCGTGTATGGTATTAATAGTGCTGCTGTGAGAAGGATTTTGCTTCGTGACAGTGATTTAACATTGAGTAAAGCCATTAAGATTTGTCAGATCCATGAAGTAACAGAAGAACACGCAAGTATGCTTGCAAGCAGGGTTGCCAGATTTCTGACGGGCCAGGAAGGGACAAAAAAATATATATATATAGGTCTTTCACACTAAGTGAAGATCAAAAAAGCGGAACATCTCAGCTCCACAATAAAAGCAAGTAGGTCCGTGTTTGGCAATTTTTGATTTATGCGGTATACGAACCAATCAAAAAAAATCGCACAGCAGACCCTCTTCTATTCAGTGCGGAACATCAGGCAGTTCCACATTAAACAGAAGTAGCTCCATTTTGCGGTTGTTTTGATTGGCTTGTATACCACCATACGGGCTAATAAAAAAAAAAAAAACAAAGCGGGGGCTGTTTCACCAGAATTTTAACCGTCAGTGCAGTACTTGGGAACAGTCCAGCTCAAATAGGGAAGTCTGGCAACCCTGCTTGCAAGTGACAAGAGCATGGTTTCAGCAGGCTCCAGAGCAAATGTAGATAGCATGCAACATGTTACAAACATAAATAGGCCTACTAAGTACATGGCAGCCACAACCCCTGCTGGCTCACTAGGGAAACCAAGTAGTTTTCCAGGAAGTTCTAAGAACAGTTCAGTTAAAGGAACATGTTCCTCAGTGCAATACAAGCATGAATCAGCAAATACCAAGTTTAGCTTTATTGTTAATTGCCGCAATTGTGCAAATCATGAGTCTAGAAGAGAGAGATGCTTGGCGTTTGGTCAGCAATGTTACACTTACCATTTTCAGAAAGTTTGCAGATCAAGTAAGCCTCACACATTTGTAAAGAAAAGTCACACAAAAAAGCAGGTTGATCAAGTGGAGATGCAGCAGTCAACTTTCTATGTAGATGGTGTATCAGTAATTGGTGAGAGAGTTGATGCAGTGAATTTATTGGCTAAAAGAGAAGTGTTTTGTACAGTCTGGATCAGTCCACACAGCTTAAAGTAGACACTGGTTCAGAGTGTAATGTTATATCAAAGAAGGAAGGCACCAAACACAAAAAGTAAGAACAAGCAGTTTAATCCAAAATGAAGCACTTTTCGTCACAGTAAATACTGTGACTTCTTCAGATAAAAACGTTGAGAGCATGCCCTTAAGTAGTCAGTGAGCAGTAGTTAATTAGTTAGGTAATTAACCAGTATTAGTTAATCAGTTCATTTCATTCTTCTTGACAACTAATTGAAAACTAGTACTTATAGAAACTACAGTTTCTAAAGACTACAAAAGTGTCACAAACACATTTAGACACACCCACATGCAAAACTCAAACCATAACCCTACAGAAGAAACAATGGGCCAGATTTACGAAAGCTTGCACGGAATCGTAGAGTAGAGTAAGACGTCAGACAGCCAATATGTCTAACGAGCGATCCAGCAACAGCCGGCAGGGGCGTGCATCAGAGATTCTAAAGCTACTCTTGCACGCACAGTGTCACGGTATGCAAATTACCTCATTTGCTGCTGAAAGCTATGCAAATGAGGTAAATTTGCAATCCAGGAAACACTAACCTGTCCGTGGAAGAGTAGTGTTATTTGCAGAAATGTACTCTGTTGGTAACAGAGGACCGTTCTGCAAATTGCTAAACGGAGCTATGACAGCTCCAAATAAAGGATGCATCCAGTTGAGGAAGCTTGCCAATGGCCAAATATAAGGCCATTGACATTTTTAAATGTTTAAAATTATTAAAATCTAATTTTCCCCCCAATCTCCGATGTTTAAGCATAGCGCAGCGCCACACAAACGTGCTGCACTTAAAAAAACAATAAAATAATTTAAAAATAGCCAAAAATAGGCATTTTCACTAAATAGCTTATCCTGCCATGCAGGTGAATGGCAGGCTGAAGACAACATGGCCACTGAGTACTGGTTGCTAAGGGGGGGATGCTCAGTGTGAGAGATGTAACCAAGCATTAGTAGGCAATCCTATGCAAATGAGGATAAGGATAGTGAATCCCAATTTTCCCCAGCATGTGAGCCATGTCCCAAGAGTGTAAGTGTAGGAGTAGGTGAGTAGTAGAGTATAAGATAGGTGACATCATGAGGGGGTATGTCAGAAAGGCTGTATGCTTATTGGAGCACAGTGTCCTGTGTTTGCCCTGAGTTGCTCAGGATTGCAAGAGGCATGTCTACATTTGTCCTTTTTGAAAACCAGAAACCAAAAGTGTACGCCATGAAAATATCTGAAATTTCTTGCAAATGGGCACACAGCGTGTGCGCGTTTGCATGTGCGCCTGTTTGCGCGGCTCTGCCCCGGGCGGAAACAGAAAGGGAAAAGGAAGGAAAATAAGTAGTAGGAAGTTAACCAAGAAGAACTAGCAGAGCTGCCAGGTGAAATATATCAGAATCAGCCAATTACACAGGCAGCAGACTAGCCCAGCCCAGAAAAGCACTTTAAACTCTGCAAACAGCATTCTTCCCTGTTTTTTCCCCAAGAACTCTGCAACACTGCAGTATACAAAGAAGGAAAGCTTAAAAACTTTAAAGTCAGACAAAATGTTAGGGGCTGCTCTTGCTATCATAAACCAACATGCGCAAGGTGCTGAGGGTGGTGATGTTGTGAATGCTGATGAGCAACCCACAGTGAGGAGACACAGAAGAGTGTACAGACCCAGGGTAACCTACCAGGGGCTACATGAGCTGGAGATAGTGGAGCACTATAGGGTGAACAGAGACCTCCTGCAGCAAATTGTTGAGCTGTGCCGGCCACGCCTCACACACAGAACCAACAGAGGTGAACCTATCCCAGTGGATACCAAGGTATGTGTTGGCCTAAGAATACTAGCTACAGGTACCTTCCAGAGACCAACTGGTGATATGATGGGGATTTCACAGGCATCAGCATCCAGGTTACTGCACCAGTTCCTGGATGCTATGTCAGCACATGTCGGTAAGCACGTATATTTCCCCAATTCCCGTGAGGCATTGGCCAGCAATATGCTTCTTTTCCACCAAATAGCAGAATACCCTGCGGTAGTGGGTGCAATAGACTGCACGCACGTACACATCAAAGCACCACCCGGTGAGCGGGGTAGGGTCTACATCAACCGCAAGGGCTTCCCCTCCATCAACTGCCAGGTCGTGTGCGATGCCTAGGGCATAATAATGAAAGTGTGTGCTGGTTGCCCTGGAAGCTATCACGATTCCCACATCTGGCATCTGACGCAGCTGTACCAGAGATTTGCCAATGAGGACATCCCTGACGGTCACCTAGTGGGGGATGCTGGATACGCACTTGAGCTGTGGCTGATGACACCCATCAGAAATGCACACACACCCGAACAAGAACTCCATAATGAGGCACACGCACAAACAAGAAACATTATTGAGCGTGTGTTTAGGATGCTCAAGTCACGGTTCCGGTGCCTGGACACATCTGGTGGAGTCTTGCAGTACTCACCAAGTACATGTACCCATATTGTCATGGTATGTGCCATGCTACACAATATGATCCTGCGAAAACAGCTGCAGCAGGAACAGCATGGGGCAGGGCAAAACAGCCCCCACCATTGCCAAGGCCTGCACAGGCACAGGGTGACACGGAGGAGGAACAACCTGAGCCTGCCCCAGTAGGCAGAAGGATGCGTGCCCAGTATGCCCTGGCCTTGGCAAAGAGGCAATGCATAGCACATACACTGACTCAGTAGGAACCCTGGAAATGACACCTCTGTCTGACTCACACATACAGTAAAAGGGATGCCTAACTTTACACTACCTGTTTTCAAACATGTATAGGGAGTGTACTATGTGCATCTGACATAGGCAGCCCTGCAGCACCACCTGAGGCATGAGTGCCCTATTTTAAGCAATATAAAGCACTGCTATGCACATTTTACCAGTATTGGGCATATTTAAATACAATTGCATGTAGCTGTGCACCGTGCTAACCAGCGCAACGTTGAGCAATGTTGGGCAAGGTCGGGCAAAGTTGAGCAAAGTCGGGTAAACACGCCCACACCTGCTTTACTGTTCCTTAAGCAGTCTGGTCTGCTCAGCAGGAAAATAAAAAGCAGTGACAGGGCTCGAACTCAGGATACAGTGCACTATAGTCACATTACTGAACCACTAAGCCATGACAGCATTTCACTGGCACAGACACAACTTAACTCACTCACACAGTTGGGGGGGGGGGGTCACATACCTAACAGTCACAGCCAGCAGGACAAATGTAGACAAACACAAACAAATGCTGTATCATGCCCTCTGAAGAGGCATATGAGTAACCTCCCCCCAGACCTATGCAGGCAGATAACAGCAGGCCAGGCAGTGTGATGTGGGTTGGGTAGGCTATGAAGTCACAAACTAATATGCGTGTAATTGGAAGCTAAGGTTTGTAGTGCAGTGGTATGCCTCAAGCCAGTACGATAGGCAACAGTACAGACTGAAATGGAGTACCTGACACAGCAGTGCAGGCCTAGCAAATGTGTATAAGTGTCAGATGAACCCTTCATCCTATGTACACCCACAGTAACAATCAGGTGTGCCCCCCCGGGTAGAAATGTACAAATAATAGCTGTCCCCATTGTATGTAGAATGACTCATGGAAGCCCTGCAGACGCATTGTGCTTCCTTTCGATGTACAACACAAAGGTGATCCCTGAAGTAAAAACCAACTTGATTTTCACACTCATATAGTATATATGTTCATACTGGGCATGCTCACACACTTAGGCCATGTCTGAGTACAGCAGTGGGCCACACATATCTGGCAGTTGCAGTTCTTTCTCCAGACACTTGTCACTATTCACCAATCCTGCCTTCTCCACACACTGATATGAAAACAGACCCATATAATATATTGGATACCTGTCATAACTAACTATGCACTCCAAGTACTTAAGTTGTTCAAAGAAAGTGAAAAACCAAAGAAGATCAATAATACTCAGATCAGTATCATCAAGAAACAGTGAGCACTCCTAACATTATCCAAGCCATGGTCAAAGAGTCCATAGAGAACCATGAAGCTGTCTTTCGCTATGTCATAAATATCAATGTAAACTCATGTATGTTCTGAGTCAGTGCAAACTGTAAATGAATACAACATCTTGTCAGACAGGTTCATACATATTTACCCCCTTCTCACTGACAAAAGGGCCCATTATCATACCTGGAGATTGTGAAAACTCAGAAATCACATATACAATGGTTAAACAGCTCTTTCCAAACCTAAAAACACGGCGTGTATGGGGTAACATGGTTTCCCTGGCTGTGTCATATGTGAACTCCAAAACAAACAGACCCTGCACCTGAACAGTCTGTTGAGACTCACCGACTGTACAGGATATGAAACTGTTGAATGGGTTACAGCAACGTTTGGCACACTCCACGAGTGTTGGTGCACAACAGACCATGGGTACTATTGTCTTATAAGCCTAATAAGCCTGATGTGCAAGCCCATGGAGTCCATCATTATGGATCTCATAAACAGAGCTATTGAGAGCCTACAAACACCCAACCCTACCCTTTTGGTTTGGTCAGGGACAGATCATGGTTCCTAAACCTGCTAGACAGGTTTCAAGGCAGTCACCCAGGACATGCATCAGTGAAATGAGCTACACACAGCCTACATAGACCTTGAAAAGCCCTTTTCCAACATCCCACACACATGTTGTATCCACAAAATCAACAACCTGTGCATAAACACATGTCATCTGATGGATTGCCAACTGGAGCACAGATAGATCCCACAAGGTAAGAATTGTGGTCTCCTGTTCAAGCTGGTAACAACTGCTGTCCCCCATGGCTCAGTCCTGGAACCCCTCCTGTCTGGTGTATACTTTTCAGAAATACAGTCAAACACGTGGGCTATGTTTAGCAAGGTTTGTGGATGACTGCAAAAAGGTTGCCATAATCGATGTTTGGGACAACAGAGACATCCTTAAAAAGGGTCTCAGTCAGACAGATGTGGTGTCAAACTTATGGGCTCGAGCTACAGTCATACAAATAGCACATAGGTGCCAACACCCTAAATATGGAGGTAATAATAAGGGATCTATGGGCACATGTGGATAGTCACCACTACTTCCAGAAACACATTCACAAAGTGGTTAGAAAATTATGCTATATGTTCCCACAAACTGCCTTGGTATTTGCATGTGGGTCAAAGAAGGTTCCGTCTACTCATCAGTCATCAGACCCGTCATAGAGTACCACAACACACTTGCGATGAATCTGACTATGCACCTTCAGCAGCTGGAAAGACCACTGACGTACCTCAACAAGAGCAATACTGGCCTCAAACAGTTGCCCCATGCAACAAGACTGAATTTAACTCAGTCTGTACTCTGTTGCATACTGTCTACTCAGGTGATCTCTGCCCAATAGACAGGTCCATGTCCAATGCAGAATGGATGTACATGTGCTATCTGAAGTAACCCCAAGCTCACTGTACTACATGCTCTAGGGATATCATCATCACAGCAATAAATAGAACATGTTGGAGGGCTACATTAATAACTCACAGACTTCCCTTTCTTTGGAACAGGCTCCCTCCCAACCTACATTAAGCTGAGTCCCTCACTGACACTCTTCCAGAGGAGCCTTGATGAGTGTATGTGAAACTGAACTGTCACACCATGGATCACTTCATCAGCTCTACTACACAGAGGCCTAATGAACTAACTCCATAGGTGGTGATAGCTGCACACTCTGGCCATACTAATATATGCCTTCAGGCAGATAGCCTATTACCACCTATGTACATATATATATATATATATATATATATATATATATATATATATATATATATATATATATATATATATATATACATATATATATATATATATATATATATATATATATATATCTATCTATAACTATATATATATGTGTGTGTGTGTATATATATGTAGGGGGAACACAGTATAATAAGCCAAAGATGGATGGGCAGAGATGTGTGTAAGAGGGTGACCATGACAGGGAGCCATCCAGGACTGTCCCACACAATGCACATCCCAATGGCACAAAAGACATGAGGTGCACATCTCACCCAGTGTACATAACAGCCACCAGTATCTGTAAGCATTACAGTGTATGTGGTCCATGTGCCTGCTGTACAACATGACGGTACAATGAAGTACATATCTACCATCTGTAGACATGTACTTGTCACATAGTCTACTGCATGCCTATGAACCTATCTTCAATAAGGCATATGTTAGCCTAGGCAAGTTGTGCAGCTTTCACCACCCCATTGGGTAGTCTCCCAAGCCCTCGTTCTAATAGTTAGTACCTTAAGCCCCTTTCTAGTGGGGCTACTGATGTGATGCCTGGCGTGAATTGTTTATTTCCTATCCACTCATCAAGGTTCCTATTGAAGAGTGTCAGCGAGGGGCTCTGTCTGATGTACACTGGGACTCTGTTCCACAGTAAGGCAAGTGTCTGGGATGGTACTCTATCCCACCAGCATGTTGTATTCATTGTTGTGATGAGGTTCATATCCCTGGAGTGTGTAGGGCGACTCAATTTTGTTATCTGTAGATAGAGCATGCTCAGCAGTTATGTGTTGGACATGGCTCTGTATGTTTGGCAGAGTGTGCTTCTGAGTAGGCGGTACGCAACGAAGAACAGATTTAGTTTTACCAGTTGTGTTGCATAACACAACTGTTTGAGGCCAGTAATCCTCTTGATGAGGTGCCTCTGTGGTCTCTACAGCTGCTGGATATGCATAGTCGAGTACATCCAAAATGGTGCATTGTACTCAATGATGGGTCTGATGACTTAAGAGTAGAGGGTCACCACTACCTCTTCGGATCCTGATGCAAACCCTTTGTTGATTAGGCGGGCCACATTGGATTTCCCAATCACTTTGGCAACATGGTTGTCAAAGGAAAGATGACTATCTACTTGTGTCCCCAGATCCCTTATTACCTTGTCAGTTTTAAGGGGGTAACACCTATGTGGTAGTTTGTGTGTACTTTGTTTTCACCAAAGGGGATTACTATGCATTCCTCCACATTGAGCTTGAGGCCATGATTCTGACACCACACATCTGTCTCAGAGTCCCTTCTGGAGAATATTTGTGTCATCTGGGGAATCTATTATGGCAAGCACTTTACAGTTCCCAGCAAACTTAGTCAACCACAACCCTCCTGTGTTGGCATGTACATTTGAGAAGTCTATACTAAACAGGAGGGACCCCGGGACTGAACCCTGGGGGCCACCAGTTGTTACCGGTGTAGAGTCTGACTTGTAGCCAGCAACTCTTAGTCTGTGGAATCTGTCTGTGAGCCAGTTTGCAATCCATCTTGTGATGTATGGATTCATGCCCAGGTTGGTTAGCTCATCTATGATACCTGACTGGGGAATGGTGTCAAAGGCTGTAATGAGGTATAGGTAGGCTGTGTTGAGCTCATTTCAATCATCTGTAGTCTGGGTAACGGTCTCAAAGAAATCTACCCAGTTCAGGAGGTGTGATCTGCATATGATGAAGCCAAACTGGGTGTGCTCAACTGTGTGAAGGTTCACAATCTCTTTATTGTTGACTTCTATTATGATTGGCTCCATTGCCTTAAAGAGCAGACTCGTAAGGCTCATAGAGCATGAATGCCAAGGGGTTTTTGTGGCCCCACCCCTGTGGAGTGTGACGAATGTTGCTGTGCAACATTCTATGGGTACATATCCTGTACAGAGCATGTAGAGAGAGGTGTAGGTATCCTTGATGAATATGGATACATCCCCACCCTATGTGCTATGATCCAGGTCCTGATGCTGGAAGGTATGGAATGAATAGTATCCTGGTAGTGCTGGTGTGCTGTCTGGAGCCTTGAACTAGGTTTCTGTTACTGCACAGATGTCAATATTCTCCATACTGAGATGTGCCTCGAGTGTGTACATCTGGAGGCCGAGACTTCTGGCAGTGAGTAGCATTTAGCTAACTTTGTGGTTATTTCTGTTGGTTATGGGGTCTGGTTTGTCCTGAGTGACCGGTGTTACACACCTGAAGTCAATGGCTCATTGGTCCCATCTGACCATAAACTAATTGCCCTACATATCCACATTCTGGACCCACCCCCCATTAAGGAAAGCATGTTAAAAAATGTCTCTAAAGCCAACTTCATGCTTCTTAAGACAGAAGTGCTGAACTTCAGGACACCCATGCAGATGGACAATACTGTTAAGACTACTGAATCCTTCACAGTTGCACTTTATAAGCACTTACATGAATGTATGCATCGTGCTATACCAAACAGAAGCAAGACGCTATCCTCCAAGAAAAGGAAGCCAATCTGGTAGTCCCCTGCCATTAAAAAACTGCACAACAGAAGGAAGAAACTGTTGCAAAAGGGGGTAAAATCCCATGGGTGGAGGAACTCCCTGGTCAGCCTCAGGAAGAAGCTGCGATCACTGATAAAATCCTCCAAAGCTAGTTACGAAAACAAAGTTGACACTGATTCTAAAGACAACCACAAAGCATTCTATAGCTATGTCAAGAATCTCAATGGTAACACTCAGATCTGCTCTGAGTTACAGCACAATGGCACTAAATATACAGACCCAACTGATATTGCCAACAGCATGGCAGATAGGATCAGTGCTAACTTTACCCCCCTGTCACCCATGAAAGAGCACATCTCTATACCGGAAGAATGTAAAGTTGCTGTCATCATGGCTGCACAGGTAAAAACCACTCTCCAAAGCCAGGACACAGCATCCATGGGACCAGATTACATCCCAGGCTGCATTCTACACGAACTACAGAACGAACTGGCACCACACCTACATACCATGTTCAGTCATAGCCTCACCTTAGGCTTTGTGCCTGCTGAATGGCACACAGCAATGGTTATCTCACTACACAAGGGGGGAGCCACCATGGACCCCGGGAACTAGTGCTCCATTAGCTTGATGAGCCTGGTCTGCAAGGCCATGGAACGTATCATCATGGAACTTATAAACAAAGACATTGGTAATCTCCAAACTCTGGACCACAACCATTTTGGGTTTGTGAAAGGCAGATCATGTCCCCTAAACCTGATAGACTTCTTTGAAGCAGTCACCAAAGCCGTAGACAAGGGTAAGGTGGTTCGCACAGCCTATCTAGATCTTGCCACGGCCTTCGACACCATCCCCCACTTTGGAATTATGGATAAACCCACTAAACTAGGTATAAATCCCTATGTCACAAGATGGTTTGCCAACTGGCTCACTGACACAACCCACACTGTGAAAGTAGCAGACTCCAAGTCCGACTTCAGACCAGTGACAAGTGGTGTACCACAGGGTTCAGTCCTGGGTCCTGTCCTGTTTGGTATCTACGTCCCTGAAGTACAGGTTAACATGGAAGGTCTCTGGCTAATGAAGTTCCCAGATGACTGCAAACTAGGAACCATAATCGAGACTACTAACAATGTGGACATCCTACAAAAGGGCCTTACTGAGACAGATGCCTGGTGTCAAAGCCATGGTCTCAAGCTCAATGCCAAAAAATGCATTGTCATCCCCTTTGGTAAAAACACTGTACCCATGAAGTACAACGTAGGTGGTAGTATACTTAACACCAAAAGTGTGATAAGATACCTTGGGACACAGGTGGACAGTAGACTCTCCTTTGATAATCACATCGCCACAGTAGTCAGGAAATCCTTCTACGTGGCACACCTCATCACAAAAGGTGTCTTATGCAGAATAAAAGAGGTCATTGTTCCCCTTTACTCATCACTCATTAGATCCATTATAGAGTACAATGCCCCTTTTGCTATGTACCTCACAAGACATCTACAACAACTGGAAAGCCTGCAGAAATACCTCACAAAGAGAATTAGCGGCCTGAAATACATGCCATACACAGACCGTCTCAAAACACTACAGCTTTACTCTGTCGCATATCGCCTACTCAGAGGTGATCTCTGCCTAACATACAAAGCTATGTCAAACACTGAGCTGTTGGACATGCTCCACTTAAAGAAATCCCAATCACTCCGAGCGTCGGCCCCAAAACCCAGACTGAAATACTAAAGGAGGGGGTGTATCCATTTTCATAAAGGATACCCACACCTCCAGGTTAGTGGCACAGCACGAGGCCTTGGAGACCATGCAAGTGCAACTAACATTGGGCAAAGCTGCTTGTCAGATCGTAGCCTGCTATAGATCACATACCTTGTCTCAGGACCCTCACTCAGTATTCCTGAGAACACTGGGAAATATAAAGGTCCTACCAAACACCATAATATGAGGAGATTTCAACTACCCAAACATTGACTGGGAGAATTACTCAAGTACAGTGTCCTTTGCCCAATGCTTCCTAGAGTTTATAAACTCAAACAGCCTGGAACAGCTGGTCACCACGCCCACGAGAGGTGACAACATACTGGACCTGATCATCATCAACATGGGGGATCAGTGTTCCACACCAGAGATAAACCCCTCGCTGGTAATATCAGATCATGAAGTAATCACACTGAACATCCACATCCCAACCCCCCCAGTCAACAAAACCACTGTGAAAAACTTTTCAAAAGCAAACTTCACACTTCTCAAGACCAAAGTGGAAAGTTTCAAAGCCCCCTTGCTACAGGATAATGCTATCCAATCTGCAGAATCCTTTACAAGTGCATTCTATGAGCATCTACAGGGATGCATGGATCGAGCCATCCCAATTAAAACCAAGACTTACTCCTCCAAAAAGAAGAAACCAATCGGGTGGTCCTTGCCCATAAATAAGCTATACAACAGAAGGAGGAAACTAACACATGATAGAGCAAAATTCCAAAAAGGAAAGGTATCACTGATCATTATTAGCAAGAAACTACGATCGCTCATAAAATAATCCAAGTCCAGTTTCTAAAGAAAAATTGCCAAGGAATCTAAAGATAACCACAAAGACTTCTTTAGCTATATCAACCATTTAGGTGGCAACTCTCAGATATGCTTTCAGCTACTGCAAAATGGCAAAAAATACACTGAACCAACTGACATTGCCAACACCCTGGTGGACAAGTTCAGTGCAAACTTCACCCCCCCCCCACCCCCAAAAGGGCCCGTGTCCATCCCAGAAGAATGCAGAGCCCCAGACTTCATGGACATGCAGGTAAAAACAGCCCTCTCCAAAGCTAAGAACACAGCATCAGTGGGACTGGATGGTGTCCCAGGCTGCGTCTTACACGAGCTCCAAAAGGAAGTAAACCCTCACCTACATTCACTGTTCAGACTCAACCTTACCACAGGCTATGTACCCAAAGAATGGTGTACAGCAACAGTCATCCTGCTCCACAAAGGTGGTGCCACAACAGAACCTGGAAACTATCGCCCTATAAGCCTGACCAGCCTGGTCTGCAAAGCTATGGAGCGAATTATCATGGAACTCATAAACAGAGACATTGGGAACCTCCAGATACCGGACCCTACCCAATTTGGCTTTGTTAAAGGCAGATCCTGCCTCCTAAACCTAGTTGACGTCTTTGAAACGGTTACCAAGACCATAAATGAAGGGAAGGTAGTCCACACAGCCTACCTGGACCTCACTAATGCCTTTGACACCATTCCCCACTCTGGCATCATAGACAAGCTTACCAGCTTGAACATTAACCCCTATGTCACGAGATGGGTGGCCAACTGGCTCACGGATAGAACACACATGGTCAGAGTTGCAGGTGCCATGTCTGACTCTAAACCAGTCACAAGTGGCATCCCACAGGTCTCAGTCCTGGAACCCCTCCTGTTCAGTATATACGTCTCTGAGGTACAGGCAAGCACGGGAGGACTATGGCTGACCAAGTTCCCGGATGACTGTAAACTGGGGGCCATAATCGACTCTGGCTGACACAGACATCCTCCAGAAAGGTCTTACAGAGACAGATACCTGGTGTCAAAACCATGGCCTCAAGCTGAAAGGCAAAAAATGCATAGTCATCCCCTTTGGAAAAAACAAAGTGCCCACAAATTACCACATAGATGGTAATCCACTAGGTACGGAAAATGTAATTAGGGACCTGGGGACCCAGGTAGATAGTGACCTCTCCTTTGATAATCACATTGGCAAAGTGGTTAGTTATTCCTTCTATGTAGCCCACCTAATCACGAAAGGGTTCACCTCTAGATCAAGAGAGGTCATTGTGCTCCTCTACTCATCACTCATTAGGCCCATAATAGAGTACAGTGCCCCATTTGGTATGTACCTTAATTGGCACATGCAACAGCTGGTAAGACCACAGAAGTACTTCACCAAGAGGATCATAGGCCTCAAAGAGATGCCGTATGCAGCTCGACTAAAGAAACTCCAGCTCTACTCGGTTGCTTACTGCCTGCTCAGATGTGATCTATGCCTGACGTATAAGGCCATGTCCAACCCGGAATTAATAGACATGCTCCACCTCAAGAAAAACAGATCTCTTAGAGCCACACCCTCCAGTGAATTAAACCTCAGCAAAGCAATAAACAGGACATGCTGGAGGGATAGATTCCTATCCCAGAGACTTCCCTCACTCTGGAATAGAATCCCAGTTGATGTTAGGCAGAGCCCCTTGCAGACTCTCTTCAAGAGGAATCTTGATGAGTGGATGGGAAATTGTAAATTTTCCCCTGGGATCACTTCAGTGGCCCTGCTAGACAGAGGCCCAGGAAACTAATTTAAAAGGGAGGCGAAAGCCAACACATTCTGGCTAGGCTTATAAATGCCCTTGGGCAGATAGCTTAGTACCTACCTATGAACCTACATGCTCTAGGGACCTAAACCTTATCACCACAATAAACAGAACATGCCGGAGGGATAGATTCCTGTCCCACAGACTTCACATACTCCAGAATAAACTACCTATCTATATCAAACAAAGCTCTTCATTAGCACTCTTTAAGGAAAATCTTGATTACTGGATGGGAACTAGGAAATTCACCCTGGGGATCACTTCTGTGTCTCTGCACGACAGTGGCACAGGAAAATAAATTTCTTGGGTGGCAAAAGCCAGGGTACCTTTTTGGCTGGCCTTGTATAGGCCCCAGGGCCAATAGACTAGTACCTACCTATGAACCTTTGAGCCTTGCCTAAAAAAGGCAATATGGGGACAGCACGAGCCTTGGCCAGTATTCAGAAGCATAGGGGGCGACAGGTGCAAACGATCTGTAGTGAAGCAACAAGGCTTGTCTATCATGTCATCACAGGCAGACAGAGACGGGATCCCCTGGATCCCCTTTGAATGACACCAGAAGCTCAGCCAATTGTTGAAGTTTATCATCTTTCTGTTATATTGCACTATCATGTAGGTGAAGGTAAGATGCTACTCAAGGTTTGACCCTGTGTGTGCTAACATGTGGTGCATCAACCCATATATGATATGGTCATGGCCTATGCATACAATACACTCACAATACACCTAGTATTAAAAGCCTGCTGAGGTTAGCAAATGTGAAAAAAACCTTTGTGCAAACTGTCAGCAAGTAATGTCTGTATTGCACCCTGTAACTCCATATTGCTTGCTGAAGTGTAAAGACGTACTTAGTTCGAATTAAGAACACCGCACTTGCCAGCTGTGTGTGTCTCCCTGGGGAGAAGCAGCCTTTTTGGAGACTACTCAAACACCTTAAAAGTGGTATACTCATCTTTGTCAAGTCCGATGATGTGACCATCCTACAAATATACCTGTGGAAAAGTGAAATCCCAGTAATGTGTGTAGTGTGTTGTGTAAATGCGTACTGCTGTGGTATCGTAGTGTAGTTAGGTAGGGGTTTGAATCCTGCACTTGCCAACTGTGTGTGTGTGTGTCTCCCTGGGGAGGAAATACCTTTTTGGAGACTACTCAAACACCTTAAAAGTGGTATACTCATCTTTGTCAAGTCCGATGATGTCACCATCCTACAAATATATCTGTGCAATGGTGAAATCCCAGTAATGTGTATAGTGCGTTGTGTAAATGCATACTGCTGTAGTATCATAGTGTAGTTAGGTAGGGGTTTGAATCCTGCACTTGCCAAATGTGTGTGTGTGTGTGTGTGTGTGTGTGTGTGTGTGTGTGTGTGTGTGTGTGTGTGTGTGTGTGTGTGTGTGTGTCTCCCTGGGGAGGAGCAACTTTTTTAGACTATTCAAACACCTTAAAAGTGGTATACTCATCTTTGTCAAGTCCGATGATGTCACCATCCTACAAATATACCATTGGAAAGGTGAAATCCCAGTAATGTGTAAAGAGCGTTGTGTAAATGCGTACTACTGTAGTATCATAATGTAGTTAGGAAAGAGTTTGAATCTTGCACTTGCTGACTGTGTGTGTGTGTCTGTGCTCCAGGTGTGTGACACCGTTGGCCAATGTGGAGTGTGTTTTGATTTTTATAGTGTATGACATATCACAATGACAACTGTATGTGCATTACACATGTAAGGTAGCTGTGTGGCAAATCCATATTCATACATGTGACCTCAAGTATTTCATAGGTGGGTACTCTGCTTTCTCCATGAACGCATGTGTTATCTTTGTCAGAGCGTGCTGGCGCTTTCCAGACCTTAGGTCACTTCTGTATGGTTGTGACAAGCTTAGCCACTGCAGTGATCCCTGGGCTATGGCTTCTATTTCACATCCACTCATCACGGTTTCTATTGAAGAGTGTGAGTGAGGGTTTATGCTTGAGGTATATTTGAAATCTGTTCCAAAGCAAGCAAAGTCTGGCAAAGATGACTAGTCATTATAGGTGTGCAACAACCTCTGTGGATCTGCATGCAAACCCTTTATTGCTTATGTGCTCCACAGAGGGATTTCCAAAACCCTTTGGTAATGTGATTATCAAAGGAGAGATGACTTAACACATGGCTCTATGTATACATTAGTACCTGTTCCACATTTTGGGGGCTTCTACCTATGTGGTACTCTGGGGATACTTTGTTTTCTAAAAGTGGATAACTATGCTTTCTTAGGCTTATAGTTTTACAGCATGAGTTTGACATCAGGTATCTATCTTTATGATACCCTTTTGGAGGATGTGTGTGTCATCTGGGGAATAAAGTATCCCCACAGTATGCATTTTCATCAGACATGGGCAGACATATCCCTACTGTGTTTGCTTATACCTAAGAAAGCTATATGCCAAACAGGAGTGGTCCCAGGACTGAGTGCAGGTGAATACCACTTGTTACTGGCATAGAATAGTACATGGAGGCTGCAAATGTTACTGTGTGTCCTACATCTGTGTGTCAGTTGTCAAGCCATCATCTAACAATCGTTCATGGTCAGTCTGTTGAGGTTATGTCTAATACCAGTATGTGGGATGGGTATGATTTGCTGGTGAGCTATAGCTTGGCTGTGTTGACCTCCCTCCCTCACCTATAGCCTTGTTGACTGGCTTGAAGTCTACTAGGTGTAGGAGCCATGATCTGGCCTTTAGAGAACCTAAGTGGGTATGGTGCAGTGTTTACAGGTTCATAATGTCTCTGTTAATGAGTTCCATAATGCTGTGCTCCATAGCCTTCCAGATAACATTGGTCTGGCTTATAGGGTGAGAGTTTCCAGGACCTGTTATAGTTCTACCCTTAATCAATTTATGTTAACATTTGCACTGGGTGTGACGAGGGTGGACAGGTTTAAGAATAAGTATATTAGAGGGTCAGGCCAGGTTTGAAGGTTAGTAGACCATGCCAGATAGCCAGGATTAAGTTGGTTTGTACATGTGCTGAGGAGAGATGCAGAGTATATTGTGAAATAGATGGTAAGGATGAAGCCGCCAGGTAGCAGGAAAAGAGGAATACCTAAGATGAGGTTTACGGCTGTGGTGAGAGAGGACATGCAGGTGTATGGTGTGACAGCGCAAGATGCAGAGGGCAGGAAGACATGGAAAAAGATGATGTACTGTGGTGACCCCTAATGGGAGCATCCGAAAGGAGAAGAAGACGTTGTAGCCCAACCCTTGTGGACTATGAACCCCATTATCGTACGTCATTCCACATGTATGTAACCTGCATAGAGGCTCCATCTGGACAGAGCGTTTAGGTGAATGGTGACTTCATATGTCAGCTTGTGTATGGTACAGCCAGGGACACTGTCCAGCACCATTGCCACTGTGGTGTGGACCTTGTTAAAGAGATGTTTTAACTAGAGTGTCTGTGGATCATCAGGTATTACGTTCTCCAGGTCTGGAAATGTGTCCCTTGTATAGCGACAGGGTGGTGAAATCCGCATTCAGACTGTCTGACAAGGAATTGGTAATGTCAGTCAGATAAGTGTACTTTGTGACCATTTACATTAACTGTGACCCAATCTGAGATTTCCCCTGTAGATTATGAACAACAGTAAAGACAGCTTTAGTGTTGTCTTTGGAATCGTTGCCATTTTGTATTTTGAAGCTTGCCTTGTATGTTTATTGAGGGATTTAATTTTCCAAATGATACTGACCAGAGAGGTTATCCCTTCTTGGTATGTAACTCTTTTTTGGTATAACATCACACCTTCTATTATATATTTAGTTTATGGCAGGGGTCTATGAGACTAATGCACTTTTACTGTATAACTGAGAATTTCTTGTGTTTGTGATAGCACAGTCTATGCAACCCTGTAGGTGAACAGTGTGCATTAGTACAGGATTATGCAACTGGGACACTGTTAACCTTAGTAATGCAAACCAATGACAGATAGGAACAACAGCATCACCCACAGTACAGTGTCAACCCGTGTCATACACACATGTGTACTCAAGTTCCAAAACGTGTGTAGTACAATGCATACTGGCCACCAATAGAAACTATGGAGTGTTAACACTGTCCAGTACAGGGCATGTCACCCTGCCCATGTGTCCATTATGCACGTACATGCAGACAGTGCACCTCCACCATGTTCACAAATGTACACCTGCAAACGTGTGCTGCACACATCCCACACTTACTGTCCACTGTATAACACATGCTAACTTAACTACACACATCAGCCAAGTGGCACATGGGCAAACAAAACACAATTGGAATAAACACTGGTGGAAACAGTACAACATTGCTAATTACAGCTTTAATGCATCATGCCTGCTCAGCCACACCTTCAAGGATATCATTACACTTTACTGCTGACAACATGCTACACATTCAACCATTGCTATACTTTATCAAAGTCACCCTGTGCATCAGCACCATGTTAGCCTGTTCCTGCATCAGTGTTACAGATGACAGAAGGTGGCACAGGTTTCATCATATGCACAGGGTGTGTTGTTGGTTTCCAGAGGCCTACACTTAGCCATACAATCAACATCTGTGTGTGAGGGCCATGAGTACTGTTATGGGCCAGTGTTGATGTAATGTGTGTGGGTATGTGTTTGCCCTAGGTTTCTGGTTTATGTGTGTGTGTCTGCATGCACACAGTTCCACCATGTGGCTTCCATATACGGGGATTTGTGCGACAGCTACAGACTGTACCTGGCAGGCTTTACAGATCACCGTCTCTGGCCACGGATATGGAACCTGTGCCTGGCAGGGGTGCCACAGACAGTATCAGGTACTAATCCAGACTGGGTACTATCCTCAGAGGTTGACATATGTTCACTGGATCCAGGTCCCTGCTGGGACTGGCCAGAGCCACGTGCACATGATCTTCTAGGACGGTCTATGGACAGCCCCCCCCAACATTGCTGGGGCTGGTACTGGCACTACGGGAGCAGCTGTGACTTGCTGGATGTCCACGGTGACCTCCAGCTGCTGATGTTGCTGGCATATGTCCACATCGACGTCTCAACCGTCCCGCAATGTCCCGACACCTGGACATAACATTGTGTAGGACATCCAATGTCTCACCCCCAATGTCTATCAATGACCTCAGTGTAATTACGTATGGCACCTGCTAGGTCACGGATACTGTCATTTACAGAGGTGTTATGAGCCCTCTGTGCCCTTAGTCCCTGTCTGGTGTACCGCTCCATTTGTGCCTGTGCCTCCATGACAACCTGGAACATGCGTGTGGTTGAAAGAGTTGTGGCATGTCTGGCAGGGGCATGATGACCAGCAGTGCTCTGACGAGAACCCCTGGGCATCTGCCTATGTGGTACCATTCCAGACATCTGGCTATGGCTGCTGTGTCCTGATACATGTGCCATAGATACCACACTGTCCTGGCCAGTTCCAACCGTACACTGTCCCTCAGCTAAGGGCAATAGTGATGATGGATGTACAGGCAGTATGACTGTGTGCATGGATGGAGTAGAGACTTGTGTACTGTCATTTGGTGGCCCAACAACAGACCCTGACAAACCTTCCTGTGCCTCAACACACCTATCCTCATGATCACTGTCAGTCTCAGTGACATCAGATTCCCTGCTGTACTGAACCAGCCCCACCTCAGCACCTGTGAGAGGAAAACTGGAAACACACTTTAAGACCTGAACATGATGTCAGACCACATGCATACATGCGCACATGCACACACACAAATACACTCCTCCCTAAAGCAGACACACACACACACACACACACACACACACACACACACACACACACACACACACACACACACACAACACAAGCAATCTCAGAACATACACAATAGCAGGTTATGGTGGGGTACAGTATCACAAGCAAAACAGTCATATCACACATGTCAGCATGCAGGACATGTGTTGCTCAACAGCATGCAGTGCAAGTGTAGACAGTCCTTGTTACTAACACTATACATGGCTTTGATGCATGTGTTTTGTTATTAGGTGATTGGCCTCCCCCTGGAACGCAATGCATACATGGACACAACATTGCTGTGCAAGTATTCAAAACTCTGTAATGTACTGTGCACCATAACTCACAGGTCTACATACCATGGCTGGATGTGTATCTGTGTGTCAGACAGGTATCCAATGCTGATTACAGCCTCTTGTGTCTTTAGCAAATAATTGTGGACACAGTTTTAGCACATGCATAATGAGTATTCACACATCATCAGTGGTGCATGTATAATTGATGGAATACCATTCGTCCACATACCCAATGTACAGTAGTTATGGTGAGTGTAGATCATATTGTGGACATGCCAGTGTCATCCATGACATGGCATGCTAAAACACAATTGCATATTTAAACATCACAAATACCCAATGTGTGTCATATGACCTAGCCACACAATAACATCACAAGACATATATGTGTCAGTTGTGCAAATGGTGATTGGTATGCATATTGTTTAGAGGTGCATATGTTTGCACACACACAACATTGAGGTGTATAGCAATGAAAGCTATGTGTAGTACTTTGGTTACAATAACTGGATGGGGTATAGTACCAGAGGCCATCATCATGAAGCATCATGTGGTCACTCAAGGCTACAAATGTTTCCCAAACCAGCACTAATCATGCTGTACCGGAACTGTACTACCTTGGCTACATTCACCATTTCACAAGCAGTTGTTACATGGGTTTGTAAGGAGGCCAATAAGGAGCATTCCCTAACATGAATGTGTAGTGTGTTGCAGAGTGTTTAAATGCCCCATGATAGGCCTCTACCCCTCAGGTATATTATGTGTAATGTGTGGATGAGATTTTGGATACTGGAGTGTGTCTTTACAGAGGATTTGTGAATCCTTTATGTGTAGCATGTTAAAATGCTCTGTGTATGACATAGTTGTGTATGTTATGTGCATGTTGAGTATCAACTTTGCCTATCCAGTGGTCACTACAGTGTAGCCACATTTGATTGAGATGATCCGGGTATTGCATGTGTTTGAGGCAGCTAATCACATTAGAGGGATGTGCGTGGTCTTACACCAAACATGCACAGCATGCATTATGGGTAGGTGTGTTACATGTGTACATGGCCTACACCTTAACTATGACATGCACTTTTTATTTACAATAATAAATGTAGAACACACTCACCAGCATCTGTCCGCTGCCTTGATGTCACCCCAGAGGGATCTACATAGAGATGAGACAGTTTGTCAGTGGCCACAACTGTGGCATTGCTACTGTGTGTTTGCAATCTTACAGTAGAACAACAGTTTACATTCACAGGCCTACAGATTATGTTCCAAATGATCAGTATTGCACAACAACAGGCTCCACATCTTCTAACTACACACTCCACATCTCACATATGCATGATCTACCAATACAGATAACAGTAGTCTTCAGATATGCCATGTTACCTGCATGCTCCATGTGTGGTTGCTGGGTGGCTCCAACCTCCATCATGGTGTATGTCTGCTGCTGTTGTTGTTAGGCAGGTGCCACAAGGCTCAGGAGCAGCTCCTCCACTCTGGTGAGGGGGGGATGGATATTAACACCACCTCCTGTTGCAAGCTGTTGTTTTTGCACATCAGAAGCACGCTGACGGACATGTCTGAGTAGATCACTGCAGTGGTGGCGTACCTGCTCATATCTCCAGTTATGCAGGCCTATCTCATTTACCCTCTGGACAACATCTTGCGGCATTGCAGTATGCTCCTGCTGGTTCTGGCTGGTTCGTGAGAACATTAGACTGTAGTGCTGAATCATACAGCTAGTAATGATCTCATCTTCAGCACTACTATAGCTGGGATTTCTGTGATGTGCCATGATCCCTGGAAGACATAAAGGAAAAATATGTCTGAGCAACACATATGGCACATTTAACATTGTACAGTACATATATCACTGAACTGCCATATATAGCAACCTATTAAATAACTGAGAGTGAAACACTTTAACTACCACTTATCACTGCTCACCCCACAACTGCTTGAAAGTGCCTGGCTCACTCTATCTAATGAACTATGTTCTGCACAGCAACAAAATAAAATCACTATATAAGACTATACAAGAGTACCCAGCACACTGTATGCAACACAATGCACCACCTAGCCACAGCAGATATACATCAAGCTGATGTGTAAAGAAATATGTCATCCATCGCAATGAGTGTAAGGTCCAGTAAATGTATTACTATTATACCACACAACTTGTTAATGGCAAACCCGTAGCCAAAATATGTGCATAATTGGGAATATAGGTCACATACTACTGTAGTCCACTATAAATGTTAGTAAAAAGGAACAAGTTTACTGAAATAAATATATATAAACCACTCAGTATACAGATACAAAAAGTAAGCGCTTTCATCAGGCACATAGACCAAACTTCTTTAGACAATTCAATAATATAACAGTTCAGCTTATATAGGTTCATAGGTTGGTACTGGGCTATCTGCCCGAAGGTATATATTAGCCCAGCCACGTTGTGCAGTATTCACCGCCCCTTTAGTAGTTCCCTAGACC
This sequence comes from Protopterus annectens, assembly GCF_019279795.1. NCBI lineage: Eukaryota > Metazoa > Chordata > Ceratodontiformes > Protopteridae > Protopterus > Protopterus annectens. The sequence continues at coordinate 89,112,807 of NC_056745.1, read as the reverse complement.
CTTGTACTAGCAGCTAGTACCCTTGGCCCTATCTAGTAGTGCTGTTGTTGTGATCCCTGGTGTGAACTTTCTGTTACCCATCCACTCATCAAGGTTCCTCTTGAAGAGTGATAGTGAGGGGCTCTGTCTTATGTAGATCGGGACCCTGTTCCATAGTAAGGGAAGTCTCTGCGAAGGGAATCTATCCCTCCAGCATGTTCTATTCATTGTTGTGTTGAGGTTTATATCCCTAGAGAGTGTAGCTCGAGTAGATTTGGTTTTGCTATAAAACTCAACGTAAATTGAGTCAGCGTATTTACGAACATCTTTATGATGTCCGTAGGAGAGACGAAACAAATGCTTTATACAGACATATTAAAACTTTCCCTGACCATGTATTCAAATTTGTGGTGCTACAACAGGTCAGAAGGGGTGAGCAAGGGGGACCTTGGAAATTATTGTTGGAGGATAGGGAGACTTGGTGGCAAGTCTTCCTCAATGCCCATGCCCCCCCAGGGTTGAATGATACTATTTCTATCAGTAGTAAATTGAAGCTTAGAGTACTGGATAGATAAAAAAAAAAATTTAATGAAAAAAGTGTGTGTGTAGTGAGCACAAATATGCATTTAAAATAACATTTTCATTAAGTCAGTATATATATACTGGTTTGTTTTTATTATTTTTTATTTTTTATTTTTCATTTCATGTTTTTGATGTGCCTAGTTTGTAGTATTGATTAACTTAATTGAATTGTACTGATTTCAATTGAACATGTAATTACTGGGGGTGGGAGTGTTATATAAGCTGAACTGTTATATTATTGAATTGTCTGAAGACGTTTGGTCTGTGTGCCTGACGAAAGCGCTTACTTTTTGTATCTATATACTGAGTGATTTGTATATATTTATTTCAGTAAACTTGTTTCTGCTCCACGAGTAGTTCCTTTTTACTTATTTTTTACTTGTTATTTAGTTGGTGTTTTTCCACTATAAATGTTGCTAGATACGCAGTTATATGTTTTTCCACACATATGACAGAGGACATGTTACAGATATACACACACACATCAGACATAATTACAGGACACAAAGGTATGGCAACCCAGATAAGCTGTACGTGTGTACTATACAGTACTGTGTGTCAGTACTTACAAAACGTTAATCTTGGGGAATGTAATCTGTGATGAATACAGGGACCACACAAAACAGTGGATGCAAGCAATGTGGACATATACCATACTTTGCTGTACAGGCCCAGAGCTTCAAGTAGTACTACAGTACACACAGGATTTGAATTCAACATCAGTATCAATCAATAATCACAGATGTAGTGCTTTAGCCTCCAGTGACACACCCCAGTTAAAACCAAGGGACTTAATCACACTGTATGCCATAGCACTTTTTCTGCCTAGCAACAGAATATACAGCTTTTGCTGGGATCAAAGCAAGGACCCGTAATACCATGACATTAACAGTGTCCCACTAAGCTATCCCACAAATACATATCTTTGACGTATTCACAAACACATTGACCATCACAGTCAGTCAACAGTTCAGAGAATCTATTGCAACAAGTAGGTGTGTATGAGTATATATGACTCTTTCTCTCTCTCTCTATATATATATATGTATATATCTATATATATATATATATATATATATATATATATATATATATATATATATATACACATATACACATCCATTGGTGTACATATACATATATATGTAGGCACATATACATTTCACCTTTCATAGTGGGAATATCAATTATACAAAGGATGTGAGGTGTACAGTATTGTAATAATATCACACAGTCTTGTGATAAATGTATTGAAAGTGTTCACAGCCCAGGTAGTTGTAGCAGGCTTTACTGGCTTCAACATTGAAAACTGAACAAACCACCCACACTGTTTAACCACCACATGTCATGTACCAGCACTGTATGCTGTCTTGTTCGTCACACACTAAAACCTACATACAAATATGCGCATACTAACCTTCACCAACATATATATCTCCACCCTTCACAAACAGTTGCAGTATGTCCCCTGCTCTATGCACATGTACAGATGTGAATATATATGACACATATATATTTCTCCCTATGTGTGTGGCATACACACATAAGGTCCACACTGTTGTAAGTCCCTGGACCTCACAGCTGAACTGTTGGGCCTTACTGCAACACAAACAGATGTCACATGTGAACACACACTAACATTAGAGGGAGTATATATAGCTACAAATGCTAGATAAACATACTAGACTGCTACAGCAGTTGCCAATGCTAAGCTACACTTTAATATGACTATCATGCATGTGTTGCTCTGTCACACCCATGTTTATATAATGGTAGCACTAATCCCCCCAAACAGCCATTGGCCACACTACTGTACAGAACACAGATAACATGGATCAGATTTTTGACATTTAATGCTGAGCTGCACATTTCACAGGTATGTCCCACTGCCCACAGGTACACACTGTATTGTCCATAGCAGTAGTTAAGCAGGACATCTGTGCATAGATAAGTACTGCTGCCACATATGAATGGGCCACATTATGTAGACTACTCTTCAAAAACATCTACTACATGCCAGTAAATACATATGTGTCACATACCTTTCCTTTGTATGATTTGGTATTATTTCTTTTTCTCTGTCTCTCTCTCTCTCTCTGTCTCTCTCTCTTTGTCAGTCTCTGCAATAGAGTGATTGACTTTGTTGGCAGTGATTGCAGCCTGCTTTTGTAGGTATTTGCACATGAGCATGTGATGGCCTCTGCACCAATTAGTGGCCACCATTTGCTAATTGCATGCAGCCTGCTGTGTAGTAATTGCAGTAATCACTGTCATAGCAACCTAGTACTATAAATTGCTAACTCAGGTGGGCGTGGCCCTTTCAGCTTTCCAAGATGGAGACTATCCTTGTTTGCTGTGGACATCATTGTTTAAGACAGAATGTTGGTATAGTTCTTATATCAGAAGCAAGGGGTGTAGCTAGTGATTTACATTTTGTACTCCGACCTAAATGTTGCTGCTTCCAGTACACACTTGTCAGTGTAGAAATGTACTCACCCCTCAAAATGCTTACCCAAGATACATGGGAGGATGCACTTTCTTTTCAAATTTTACAGTTAACTGCCATACAAAGCTAGTTATTGAGTGGTATTCCTTTGGCACAAGAATTGTTTGAGAACTGCTATACCGTGAATATTCATTTACTCAGTTCTAGTGTTGACATTAGTACAAGCTGCTCAAGAAAACTGGACACAGTCCAGTACTGTGAGTATGCTTACCTACATCCTTGGTAGACCCTGCACACACAGGTATATTCTACATTTGGGTAGGGGTGCAGAAGTACAGAGAGCGTACGTATTATTGTGTGAATTTTATCTTGCTGGACTTACAGGGTTCCTCTGTACATGTTAGTTTATCAAGGCAAGTAGTCTGTCTGCGTAACTCCTAACTGTGGACCTATCTACATGGTAGCCAGAGATTAGCCTGCTATTCTTTGTCTGTGCTCCACACAGGTCTTTTCAGCACTAGAGCAATGGCATTTTTACAGTTGGTTGCTACCAGTACATGGCTACATCCTTTTGTATTTCAGTGTTGTATTCCTAAATAAGGGTATGCTTCCGGAACTTCTTCCAAAGCTATTTGCACAGTGTGTAACAACAGAAAGGCTGCTATGCCTCTGTTTTTCTGCCTCTGCCAGACCTCTCAAACATTCAGGTACATATATGAACAGACTCAGGGAAAAATATTGAAAAAGTCATTGACACCGTTAAAATATTAGTGCCATTAAGTTGAGACTTTGAGAGAACCAGAGCATATGGATTAATACACCTTTTCTGTAGTAAAAGAAATGTCTGACTCTTAATTATTGTCATTACTCATTACGTGTAATTCACCGCCTTTCTGGCCAAAGTCAGTAGTTTTCGGAGGGATTCAGAGGGACAGAGCTAAATTTTGTTTCAAAATCAGGGACATCCCTGAAAATTAGGGACAGTTGGGAGGTATGGCCTCTACCCTACACAGATATGCCAGTGTTTGTCCTGCTGTGATACAGTGTTTGGGTTTGTAAAGTGATGCTGTAACATTATTTCCTGCTAGAATGGCTGCTTCTCTTATCACAGTCATGTAATGTAATCCCACAACAACTGTTGGTAAAGATCCACAGAACAAGTTGTGTGGCATGGCATTCCTATTTTTCCTTTACATTCACTCATTTTGATGCGTGATATATTTATTTCAGCACCAACTTGTATATCTACTGTGGCTTAGTGGTACTTCATGCAGTGTAGTGTGTACAAGGTCCTGGGTTTGAGACTGACAGAGGTGTTTTATTTTGCTGCTGAGCAGAACAAGGGCCCTCACATACAGAGTGACTAAAGCACTTTTAAGCAGTTGTAAGCAGGTTTGCGTGGGTTTGCGCGATGCTTAACAATGCTTAGCTAAGCGCAAACAAGCGCACACTTGCGCCAACCCGCTAACTGCTGCTTAACAGTGCTTACTCCCGCTAACCCCCGCGCTCATTTCTTTGAAGGAAAAGAAAAATGGGGAGATAGGAAAGTGGTGAAAAAGGGGCACAAAGAGGGAAAGACAGTAGGGAAAATAGCTCGGGATGTGCAGGACAGGTGTAGGGAAGGTCCATAGCTGCCCATTTCTTTAACAGCAACAGCTGTGCATATGGAATAAATTTGGAGTTAAATATGAAACCTTCAGCCCCTGAGAGAGGGGTGAGGACAACAAAGTATGTTGTAATGCAAATTAAATTACATTTTATGTGTCCAGGGGACATGTGTGCAAAATGGGCAGCTATGTATGGGGCGTAATTTTTTTTTTTTGGGAGCAGATTGCCCTTTTTTTTCCAGGTGTGAGTGGAATGTGGGGTAGGGGAAGTAGGTATATTTGGGGAGGTAGGTTGGGGAGGTAAACAGACAAGACAAACAAGACGCATACAGGGACGAAATATGACACATGGTGGGTGAACACCATTGACGGGGAGGGATGTTTGGAAATCGTAAGCCCATGAGCCCACAGATGGCAACAGTGGAACTGAGGTCCCCCCCCATGGGCAGTCACCACTGCACCTTCACAGCCCAGAGGGTGGCTGTGCTGGGGGCTGTGTAGGAGGGGCAGGCTGACCTGGGAGTTGCGCCACTCATGCCTCAAGCTGGCGTAGAGGTTCTGCAACAGAATGCTCGATCCCTCTACGCACCACAGCCCAGACCGTTCAAAGGGTGATAGGTGGCCCTCCTCTGCCCATGCTTGCACGGGGGGGGGTGAGCCCCATCCCCTGCAGCGCTTCCACCCGAAGGCGGCACAGGGCCAACGGAGGAGGAGGTCCCAGGCTGGGCACTGGACCTGCTGGTGCCAGGTGCCATGGCCAGCTGAGGTGGGACAGGTGGGTCTGCTGGGACCGGCCTTCCCATACAAACTATGTTTTGGAGAATTTAATAAAGATATGGGTTAGTAACAGTCAACAGCATTCCCAGTTAGTTATAACAGCATGCAGAAGTATTCCCATTAACCCAACACACCAGAGTTTCAACAGTTGAAGAGCAAGCATAACACATGCACATATAGAGCAATAGTGGACATTACAACAGCATGCAGGTTTAATTGATGGCAACAGGCCACCAATATTGTGATGTTTGAACAGGGCACATGCATAGAAATGAATGCAAATATTTATAAACCAATAGGACATATGTCCCAACAAATGTTCTGAGATTAGACATACCCATTGAGGTTTGGAATTGCATTTTTATGCACATACAGTAGGGTGGAAAAGATAGCTCAATTAACAACTTATATATCCTTCTAGTTTACATACATTCCTATTAACTGCAGGTATATGTCCCTTACATGTATTATTACACTACCCAATATCCTTCTATTGTGCAATTGTTTTGCTAGATCATTATATACATGATCTGTATCTGACATACAAACTGTCCAGGATGCAGATGTTACTGCTACATATTTTGAGAGTTGCTCACACACACTACTGCTGTGATGATACACTGACAGCTCTACTTTCATATAATTATCTAGATATGTTCAGGTGAAATTATCAGTTATATGTTAACAGCTCCCTACATTTCTGGCAGCACACTGACATTTCTTGGGAACACAATACCAAGCTACTCATGTGCCAGATTAACCTGTACATGCTGGGCATGAACCAACAGTTAAGGGCTGTAAATATGCATAAAAGCTACTGGGACTCCCTTCATTCACTTTTTATGGGCCAACCCAAGTGTGGGTTAACCAACACTGCTTAATACAACAGTACTGTTTCTAAAATGCAGCAGTACAACAACATATCAAAGAAAATCACACAGACGCACTCCATGAATTATACCTTTATTAAAGAATTATTACACCTTTATTTATTGGGTTAAAACACTTTTTTGATGGCTCTCTCATTTATTTTATATAACAGTACATGCAGAATAATTATTAAAGAATTATTATACCTTTATTTATTGGGTTAAAACACTTTTTTGAAAGCTCTCTCATTTATTTTATATAACAGTACATGCAGAATAATTACTAACCTGCCTGGTGTCACAGCCTTTGCAGCCTATCTTCATGGGCTTGCTGATTCATAGCCCGGTCACCTGCAGCTGTGAAGTAAATGCAGTGATAATGAGACATACCTATCCATAGTATAGACAAGAATAGCAATTCTTAAATACTTAATACAATGGCTCCTTACTCAGTACTGGGGCATTTGCCATCCCACGGGGCTCCTGGATCCACTGGTCCAGTTGATCCTCCTTGTGGCGCTTCAGGTCAGAGTAGTGCTGCCTGACCTGCTCATCAGTCCGAGGAACGCCAGTGGCACTGGTGGGATCATGAGCTAGACAGTTCCAGGCCTCCGTTTTGTATTGGGTGCCCTGGTACTGGCCCCGCAGGAGTCTTTCCTCATGATTGTGGACAAGGAGTCAAACCATTACTTTGGTCTCCTCGATGCCCCAACATTGCGCTCAAAATCGAGTGCCTTCTCCAACCCCGGCCATGCTGACTGCAGAAGGGAGCTACAGCCAGTTATGGCAAGTAATCTGAAGTAGTTACTTCATTTGATCTGCAACCTGTGGGTGTCGGATCCGACCTCGGATCCGATCCGGCAGCTTTCCAAGCTCCAAGATCCGAGCTCCTAGCTCCTCCCCCTACCCATAATCCCCTACTACCAGCCACATTACCTCAGATCGTTTTTTTGCCGCGGCTGAAGAAACTTCCTTGTGAAGAGCTCCTGGCTGGGTGAGATCATTGCTGGTTTTAAACCAACTTTTTCAATCAAAGTTGTTGTTGTGTGTGTGTTAGTTCCCTTTTTCTGCTTCTTGTGCTAGTTTTTGGTCCCTTTTCTGTTAAATTAATTACTAGCTTATCTTCTCTCCCCTCCCCCTCCTAGTGTTTGGGTGTGTGTGTGAATGATGTCTGAAGGGCCTAAGGCCATTTTTTCTAAATGTACTGAGTGTGGCCACAAGCTTTCTCCAGCTGATGGCCACACTCAGTGCGTTTTGTGCCTGGGGGCAACCCATTTGTCAGAGGCCTGCCAGATCTGCGCGGCCTTTAACCCCCGGGCACTTCGGGATAGGAAGAACAAGCTGATCCTGGCGGTAAAGCTCCCCCAGGAGTTGGCTTCTTCTTCCTCTCCCGTTCGGGCTCCAGCTGCTTCGGCAGCTTCGGCGCCGTCTATCCCCTTAGCTCTACCCGGGACTCAACCTCCCTCATCGGGTTTGAGCTCTGGGGAAACTAGTGCCTCTTCCCTTAAAGAGAAGAGGCACAAGGATAAGGAAGGACATAAGTCCCACAAAAGGCGGGCCGAATCTCATCCTTCAGCTCCACCAGCGAAACTGCTTAAGTCTCCCTCGAGGGTCTCTGGATCCCCCTCCTCTCGGCGCCGTTCGCCCTGTTTTTCGCCGGAGCCGGAGGAAGAGGATAGGTCTCCCTCGAGATTTTTGAGGTGGCCCTCCCGGCCCGCCTCTACTACTTCATCTAGGTCGACCTGAAGCATCTCCGAAGCAGATATGGATCGGATGATGCGTTGGTTCTTACAGACCCAAATGCAGATGGGGATGCTCTTGCCTCCCCCCCCCCTCTGGGGGGGAGTGCAGCCCCCATATTTGCCCCGATCACTCCTTCTCCGACTCGTTTTCGGGTCTCGGAGTCATCGGATCCAGGCCCTTTCAGACCCGGGGAATTGTCGGCGCCGATAGTGGTGGTTTCTTCGACGCCGACTATACCTTCGAGCTTGTCGGACCCGAGCTCTCGGGGCCGAGGGCTGAGCGTCGGATCCGAGGGAGTTGCTGTGTCTTCGGCACTGTTGGCGTCGGAGCACACCTCTGCCTCGGCGCCGACTGCATCGGCTCCGACCCCGATCCCTTCCTCGGATCTGAGGAGATTACTCTCAGAGGCTGGCGAGAGTGGCTCTCCTTCGGCTTTTGAGGTAGTGGAGAGGGTACTGTCGAGGTCCTCCAGATCCCCGACCCGGGCTTCGGATCCACCCGTACCCCCACTGTACGAGGGTCTGTCTTCCATCATCCGTCCATCTGGACAGCCTGCCCAAGCCCTCCAGCTGGTTCCCGTGGAGGAACAACAACCCGTGGACGAGCCCTCTTCGGACAGTCCCACCGAGGAGGTCCCTCGGAAACATCGGTGCAAAAGGAGGCACCTGGACTCCCCCGAGTCCGTTACCACAGACACAGACTTAGATGATACGGAGGGTTCCCCAAGGTCACCCCCTGAAGATGTCTCCTTTGGAGACATCATGGAAATGTTGCATATCAGAGGGGGGTGGTCAGCCCAAAAGCCCTCCCTTGATGAGTCCGTGTTCCTGGAGGCCTTTGAGGCAGGCCCATCTACCTCCTGGGTGTCCCCTCCGGCCGACCCCCTGGTGGACTTAATTACCACCAGGGCTTGGAAGGAGCCCGACACCATGGAGCCAATCCCTAGGCGCCTCGATAAAGTCCTCAGCCTACCCACAGATAGACCGTCTTGGGCCAAAGGAACCCCCGTTGATGCTATGTTGGTGGCGGCCACCAAGAAAGAACTTGCGCAGGAGAGTTCTTCGGTTCACCCGCCGGATAAGGAATCTCGAGCACTTGACCCGATTGGGAAGCGGATGTTTGCTTCAGCGACCTTTTCCATAAGGGCGCTGAACTATATGGCACATACCATTAGGCTACAGCGAGACTTGATTAAAGAATACGCTGCAGCCCCCCCGGAGTCCATGTCGGTCCCAGACAAAAAGGTTTTTGAGACTCGAATGGCCACTCTAAAATCCATCTCCAATATGTCTATGCGGCTTCTCTCCCATGCAACGGAGGGAGCCGCTAGAGCTAGTGGAGCCGGGGTCGTCTTGCGACGTCTCTCCTGGCTCCGTCTGTGCGACTTCACGGACCCCTTCAAAGCGTCCTTCGCCAACGCCCCTTTTGACGGTTCTGCCTTGTTTGGCAAAACTGTTCGCGACATGCTGGTCCAAAGCGAAAAGGATGGGAAGACGCTGTCTGCCGTCGGAGTCCGCTTCTCTAATCCCCAAAGATCCTTCTCCAGGAATCAGAGGGGACAAAAGAAGCTGTGGTTCCGTAAGTCTCAGCAATCCCATCCTGCTGCGGACCACTCGTCCTCTAGAGGCAGAGGAGGACAAGATGGACGCCGGCCCAGAGGCAGAGGGGGGCCACGTAATTTCTGGTCTAGAGAACCTTTCTCGGACAGACCCGCGCAACAGCCCTGAGGGCTTGCCCGACTGTCCCTCTCTGGAGGCAGTCGGGGGGCGATTGTCGGAGCACCTGTCAAACTGGGAGTCCCTTACAACAGATCGATGGGTGCTCCGGATTATATCCAGAAGTTACTCCATTCCATTCATAAACCTTCCCCCCAAACCCAGACGTCTCCCCGATGTCCCACCCGATCAGAGGGAGGCAGCGGCTTTGGAGATTTCAAAGCTGCTAAGAAAAAGAGCCATCCAGCCCATCCCCCCCAGATCAATCCGGATTGGGTTATTACTCCAGGTGCCAAAGAAAACGGGGGACCTCAGACCCATCTTAGACCTTTCCGCCCTGAACCTGTTCATACCCAAGGAAAAGTTCCGGATGGTCACTCTCAAATCAATTCTCCCCCTTCTGCGGGAGAACGACTGGATGTGCTCGTTAGACCTCAAGGATGCGTGTTACCACATATTAATGGACAGACGATCCAGGAGGTTCCTCTGCTTCCGGCTCGGAGCCAGTCATTATCAATTCAGGGTTCTTCCATTCGGCCTCACCTCAGCCCCCAGAGTGTTCACCAAGGTCATGGCAGTGGTTGCAGCCCACCTGAGACTCCAGGGCATTCAGGTCTTCCCTTACCTAGACGACTGGCTCCTCACCGCGACCAATAGGCATCAGCTCTGTGTGGTGAGAGATTATGCTCTGTCTCTGGCCCACAACCTAGGCATCTCAGTGAACGAGCAGAAATCCTGCCTGTGCCCCACTCAAGCCCTAGAATTCATAGGGGCCAGGTTAGATACACGAATCTCCAGAGTTGTTCAAACGTCAGTCAGGCTGAACAGCTTGTCGTTTCAGGTGTTAGCCCTTCTTCGGAGCCCTACTCCTCCAGCGGAGTTAGACCTGAGGGCACTGGGGTCTATGTCAGCAGCGATCGGTCTCTCTCTTCATGCCCGTCTGCGAATGCGCATATTACAATGGACCCTTCAAGTTCAATGGTCCCTGTCGATCCACCCGTTATGCATGCCAATACCCCTGAGCAGGGTGTGCAGGGACTCCCTTCTGTGGTGGTTACAGGCACAGGAACTCAGAGAAGGGAGGCCCTTTGTGATTCCCCCGGTCAAAGCCATGTTGACCACGGACGCTTCTTGCCTCAGGTGTGGGGGGGGGGGCATTGTTCAGGCAGATCCGTTCAAGGCACGTGGACTTCCCTAGAGACCGCATTGCATATCAACGTCCTAGAGATGAGGGCGGTGCTTTTGGCGTTGCAAGCTCTCCACGACCTTCTTCCCCTAGGAACTATTGCAATCCAGATGGACAACATGTCAGTAGTCTGGTATATAAACAAACAAGGAGGGACCAGATTTTATCCCCTGTGTCGAGAAGCCATGAGAGTGTGGGAATGGGCGATTTCCACCAACCGCTTTCTGATAGCAATGCACATTCCGGGACGGTCCAACATATTAGCGGACAAGCTAAGTCGAGTGTTCCTCACTCCATACGAGTGGTCTCTGAATCCGTCTGTTGCGAAGCAGATCTTCCACAAATGGGGGTCAGCCTCGCTGCGACCTTTTCGCTTCTCCTTTAAACACAAAATGCAGCGAGTACTTCACGATAGTTCCCCCAAGAGGGTAGACCCCCAGAGACGCTCTAGTCCATGCTTGGCCTCCCGGACTCCTTTATGCTTATCCCCCCTCCCACTTATGATGAAATTCATCCAGAAAGCCTGTCGGTTGGGGAGCAGAGTTATCCTCATAGCCCCATTCTGGCCTCGACAGATCTGGTTCCCCTTTCTGCGGTCTCACAGTGTGGCTCCCCCATGGATTCTGGATCCCAGTCCAGACCTAATCTCCGCACCCAGCGAGATGCCATACCCCAAACCTGGTCAATCTCAAACTTGCTGCTTGGTTGATCCAGTTCCATTAATGGCTAGGACTCCCGGTATCTCATCCCCCATTATGGCCATTCTGGTGGCGGCTCATAAACCGTCTACCAGAAATCTTTACAACAGTAAATGGAAACGTTTTTCCATCTGGGCCAAAGATAAAGAATTGGACCCATTTGCTGTCCCTATTCCGGACTTCCTTTCCCTGCTTTTTAGACAGGGAGCAAGTGCCTCCACAATCAAGGTGCAGTTGGCGGCCATCTCCCATTTTCACGTGGGGGACGGCATAGGCTCCTTAGCATCTACAAAGTTGTGCAAAACCTTCTTAAGAGGTGTTTTTCTTTTGAAACCACCTGTCAAGACTGTGGTTCCCCAGTGGGATCTCACTCTGGTCTTACAAGCCTTAACGAGACCACCTTTTGAGCCAGCGGCCTCGGTTCCGTTGAAGTTCTTATCTTGGAAAACGGCTTTCTTAGTGGCTATTACTTCAGCCAAGAGGGTTTCAGAATTACAAGCTCTGTGTATCAAACCTCCGTACCTTATGTTTCACAAAGATAGAGTGTCCCTCAGGACTAATCCGTCTTTCTTGCCTAAGGTGGCTACAGAATCAAACATTAATCAATCAATAAATCTTCCTGTATTTTTCCCAAATTTTCACAACAAAGGCGAATACACGTTGCACAAATTGGATGTACACAGACAACTGCATTTTTACTTGCACAGGACTAGAGAGTTTCGCAAGTCGGACCAGTTGTTTGTTTCTTATGCAAAGTCAGCCATGGGCAAGGCAATTGCTAAAGTGACTGTAGCAAATTGGAACTGTCAGTGCATTATGCTGGGATACACTTCATCTGGGAAGCCAGCTCCGGTTGGCGTCCGTGCTCATTCCACAAGATCTGTAGGTACCTCAACAGCCTTTTGGTCTAGGGTTCTAGTAGACGATATTTGTTCAGCAGCTACCTGGTCCTCATCTCATACGTTCATTTCTCATTACAAACTGGATATGATTTCCAGGAGTAGGGCTTCTTTTGGCTCCGCGGTGCTTCGGAATATCCTTCAGTAAGGACCACCCAGGTTCTTATAGGTTAGCTGGGGACTCTGTCCCAAAGGTTGCAGATCAAATGAAGTAACTACTTCAGATAAAGAAGTTATGTACTCACCATAACGTTCCATCTGAGTAGATACTTCATTTGTCTGCAACCGACCCCCCCTGCCATCCCTCGAACCTCGGGAATTTTTCTGATCATTCGGAGTCCTCGAGTTGGTGAGGCAAAAAAACGATCTGAGGTAATGTGGTTGGTAGTAGGGGATTATGGGTAGGGGGGAGGAGCTAGGAGCTCGGATCTTGGAGCTTGGAAAGCTGCCGGATCGGATCCGAGGTCGGATCCGACACCCACAGGTTGCAGACAAATGAAGTATCTACTCAGATGGAACGTTATGGTGAGTACATAACTTCTTTTTCCCGCCTGTGGAGCTTAAATATGCCTCATTTTCCACACTTATTTGTGATTGGCCAGTTTGGAAAAAACTCAACTGTAGGCACACCTGCTTAGCTGATGTTAGCAATGTTTAATATTCCTTTGATAGATATGTGTCTGTTGGAAGTGCATGGTTATGTAATGCTGTCATGGCTTAGTGGTTATATACTGTGACTATAGCACACAGTATCCCGAGTTTGAGTCCTGTCACTGTTTTTTATTTTCCTACTGGCCAGACCTCAATGGTTAAGGTACAGTGAAGGAGGTGAGGCCGTGATTAGCCGACTTTGCTCAACTTTGCCCGACGTTGCTCAGCGTTGTTCGACAGTGCCTGACGTTGCCAGATGTTGCGCTGGTTAGCGCGGTGCGCAGCTGCAGGCAAACATGTTCTGTTTGCGCTAGTTTGCGCGATGGGCAGCTCCACGCAAAGACATTGCGCTAGTTAACGCAGTGCTCAGCTACGAGCAATTAAATATAAATATGCTCAGTACTGGTAAAATGTGCTTAGCAGTGCTTTACATTGCTTAAAATAATTTACTCATGCATCACTATGCATAACCATTTCAACTTCCTATATATATATATATATATATATATATATATATATATATATATATATATCTATATATATATATATATATAAAATTCGTTCACTACTACATATAACTTTTCAATGCTTTTTACAAAACTTTAAATAATACATGTCAGGAAATATTTTTGTATACAGATTTCCAACAGAAAATGAAAAGTGTAGTGGTGGGACTCGAACCGGGAATGCCTCCTCTTTGTGCGAAGGCTGTAACCACTACACTATCGCTATTTTGCTTAATTTGCATATATTTTTCTTATTATCATCTTCGAAAAACTCATATAATCTCCTGGATGATCTAAAACAAGACCTAGTAAGGGACAATATTCATAGTAATACTCTATTAGTTACGCTGGATATTAAAAGTTTGTTTACCAGCATCCCTAATGACTATGGCCTTGATGCAATAAGGGACCATTTGGTTAAACTTGGTACCATAGACAGCAATGAGATAATGAATATTTGTTGTTTATTGGACCTAATCTTGAATAATAACATCTTTTTGTTTGACAACAAGGTATATGCGCAGACATGGGGAGTAGCCATGCCAATTTAGTGGTCTATAAATGGGAACAGGAGTTCATATTTGGAGATTACAGGTTTAGTAACGTCATTTTATATAGACGTTTTGTAGATGACGTCCTGATGCTCTGGAATGGAGGCATGGATATGCTAGAGGACTTCATATGCTATATGAACTCCAGCACTACTTTCTTCAACTTTACTTATGAATGTTCCCCAATAAGTGCTAATTTTTTGGACATTACTATTATAAAGGAGAATGATAACAGCTTAACCACTACCCTGTACAGAAAATCTTGTTGGAAGAACAGTATTCTTCATTATGATAGTTTACATCCACGTCATGTCTTCCGTAATATTGTGGAAGGTCAGATAACTAGAATACATAGGCTGTGCAGCAATGAGCAGGATGCCTTAGACTTAATAGAACATCAAAGGGAATATTTCATAGACAGGGGCTATCCGCTTGAACTAGTTAACAGTGTAATAAAAACCTGCACACAAATACCAGCACATGCAAAGAGGAGAAGTTTTATCCCCCATAAAGGGAGAAACAACAAGGTCATTGCATATGGAATTAAATATACCAATGACATTGAACAATTAACTCAAATTATCAGAGGTAATTGGAAGATATTGCTTTTGGATCCTTCTCTTATACAGATAGCGGGGAAAAAAACCTATTTTTAGGTTTAGTAATTGTTTAAACATTAAAAGGCTACTTTGTAGAGAAAAACTAGACACGGCCCCTGTTGATATAAGGGTCAATTTTAAAAGAGGTACCTATGCATGTGGTAGATGTTCATTATGTAAATATATCAATAAGATCCAAGATTTTAACATCTTAGGTATCAATATGGACTTTAAACCAACTTTCTATGCCACATGTGACACTAAAAATGTCATTTACCTAGCGACCTGTAATCAATGTGACGCCTACTATGTAGGGATGACATCACGTAGGCTAAAGGACCGTGTTTATAATCATGTATATGATATAAAGAAAATCAATCCTACAAATGCTTTAGCTATACATTGTCATGATAAATCCCATCACAGCTTTAGCTTTCTGGTTTTGCAAGTAGTAAATCCCAATAGAAGGGAAGGGGACCACATAGGTACAATTGAGATGTTTGAACTAAGATGGATACTGAGACTTAAAGCCCATGTTCCACCTGGACTTAACTCAGTGGTTAGTATCCGTCCTGCTCTTTTATGATCATCTAGTACCTCTGACCTCCTCTGGTCCTTGCATTCTTCCTATACTAAACACCATAAGCATATTAATATGCTGTACCATTATTCGACACATGTTGGTTCCTCCTTTATAGAATTAATATTACATGTCAGCCTTTGATACATTTTATCTGACAGGATGATACCCTGGTGTATCTTGGTATTGTAGTGATTTTTACTTTCAATGCAACACAATAATATATTTTTGCATGGCCTGATTATGTTGGCTTATACAAAAAACAAAAAAATAAAAAACAATAAATATATGTATAACTACTTATATATTGAAGTATAGGTAATATTATTTATTGTAGTAGTTCTATTATTAAATTTTTGTAGGGACTCCAGCAGCTCTAATGAATATGATGTTGGTTGAGGTATGCACTATCAAATCAGATAAATAAATAAAATAATGAGCGCAGTTTTATATTCTAAATAAATATTTGTTGATGCTCTGTTTTAATTTGATGCATCACTAATACTTTTGTATAAATTAACTCTGATCTATTTATCGATGATGCAAATAGTATTGCTCATTGACATAGGGCATATGTACATATTAAGCCATATCATTTCACATTTTTTAGTTGTTTTAATATGTCTTTAAGATAATTGAATATATTAATACGAGCGATGGTATAGTTTTAATCAAATCCTATGGTTATTATTATTACTTCTATGAAACATGGTTGTTCTACTCGGTCAACTTTGTTTGGCTGAGCGTTAGACCATGATTTGTGGGGGCTTTTAATAAAGGATAAAAGTCAATGTGTTAAAGGGTCGATTAATTAATATATCTGCTTTTGTTGACGAAGCTAGCAGATATTACTTTCGATATATAGTGACATATGAATGGATGGAATTTTGTTATTTTGTTGTATAAATGTTGCATAGGATAATAGTTTTGAATATTTGATATAGTATGTGACTTATACACTATAATATATATTTTTACACAAATAGTTTTTTATATAAATAGTTTTTATATAAATAGTTTCTATAGTTGAGGCTTGATAAACATGTTATTATTATTGACTTCAGTCTATTGAATTCACTTCTTTGAGAAAAAAGAGGTTTGAAAAATATGTTATTAATATTGACTTTAGTCTATTGATTTCACGTCTCTGAGAAAAAGCATCAGAAGACATTCTCAGTCTGTCTTTTTAAATAGTGAGATGACTATAGAACTAATCACATCATTATTGTCTGATTAATTGATTAATTGATGTTTGCCTTTGGTATATAAGTAGAGAGTCTCTTTTGTCTAATTGTAACCTGATGAAGCGCACCTGTGTGCGTGAAAGCGCTCGTTCAACATTAAACCTTTTTTACTTTTCATGGTGGTTCCTTGCAGTTTCTTTCTATCATCTTCGGTGTCTAAACTGCTAACTGTAGCTAAGCAATAGGCAAACCCGCGCAAATACGGGCAGCTATATCGGAAATGAAAAAAAAAATTCTTTTACTTTTTATATTTGTACGGGGTTTACTATATGGGGGAGTTTAGTGTTAGAATGTACACATGTGAGCGGACTCGTTCATGTAACTAGACATTTCCCATGTTTCAAACTTGCAGGGGCATGGATTTTTGGACTGATTGGCAGTCCGACATGCCCCCTACACTCGTCCACGCTCGGTGTTAGTTTTAGAGTTGGGGCAATGCGCCCTCATTAATATGCATGGTGCGCTGCCGTCTTACTCTTAGACTGGCTTTTCCGTGTAAGACTAATTTAGTCTTACACGGAAGATTAGTGAATCCTAGGAAATATGTTCTTATATACCATAAAATACCTACAAAGATTTTTGTACTTTATAAGTACCAAATTTCTAAAATACTAAAATGACATGGTGAACCCATGATGTTAAGTTGTCTATCCTGCCTTCATTCTTGCTGGTTGGGATCAGTGCCGATCCTCGGCCCCGACTCGGCTATCTTCTATAGCTCGAGAGCTGTTTACTGGCTCGAGGCTACCCCTTATCCCATGATGCCTAGCGCTAGCTACCCAGATCTCGTTTGCTGCTTCATTTGCGAAGTGTCGTTTTTCTGGCTCAGGCTCGTATAAAGTTTCTTTATAGAACTTTTTCACTAGAAATAGTCTTTTTCGTAGGGGTTATTGTTAACTTTTAGTGTTATATTTGTTGTGTTAGCTAAGTGTGTATTTGTAGACTTCCTTACCTCCCCTTTAGAACTTGTTTAATTTAGACAGTTCTCCCCCTCCCCCCTCCTTATCCTTTTCTTGTCAGGTTAGCCATTTAAGTTGGAGGCTTTCCTTCTACCTTCTTTATAGGCTAGCCGTTTGAGTTAGAGGCTTTCCTATCAAAAAAAAAAAAACTTTAGCTTTAATCTGTAGTATACCGTATTTTTCTGTAGACTGTATTTTGATTTGTTAGCTGTTGTATTTTTTGTTACAGGATGTCAAAAGAATTCAAGGTGTCTGGGTTCAAGAAATTTGACTCATGCTGTCAGAAAATGTCTCTGACAGAAGGGCACACTTCTTGCGTCTATTGTTTAGGCGTTGTGCACCTGCAGGACTCTTGTTCTATATGCCATGCATTTAGTCCAAGAGTTCTGCAGGAGCGTAAGAATAAGCTTATTCTCAGGGGTCTTTTAAAGCCCCAGGATTCACCAGCCAAGACTCAGCCTCTGAAATCCCCTAACTCTACCAAATCGTTGGCCCCAGGTTTGGAACCGTCTTTGGTTCAGACTCTACCTGCTACTTCTGTTCCGTCCAGAACCGATAAGACTGTCTCCCCATCGGCTCCATCAGAAACTTTGGTGCTTTCGCGGAGCCACAAGAGGCTGAGGTCCCCTTCTCTGGAATCGATACGTTCGGCTCCTCAGTCTCCCCTGCTTCAGAGCAAGCGCAGTCACAGATCTTCTCACTCCTCTCGATCCTCTAGGCTCTCGGATCATGATATGGAGAGAGTGGTCAGTAGGTTGCTAAAGTCGCAGGCACTCGCCAAGATGTTGTCCAGCCCTCCTCAACAGGTGTAGGCTCCGTCCACTTCTATCGGTGTTCCTCCTCTGACTCCATTGAGCTCGGAGCCGGAGTTTGTGGGGGTTCGAGTAGTGGAACCGTCGGCTTCGATAACTTTCTCCTTCGGTTCTGACGTCGGCTCCCATTCCCTTGATGGTGCTGTCTGTCAAGGGATCTGGGCACCGGGGCTCCCTCGTCGGCTCCAAGGTGCGAGTGGCATTGGACCCTTTTCCGACCCTGTTCTCCTTCTCAGGGCTTTGGCGCAGGTGAGCTCGGCTCCTACATCGGCCTCGGAGCCGTCTCCCTCGGTGCGGAGAAGGATTCCGATTTCCACGGAACCGGAGCCTTCTCAGCATCGTGGCAGGGACGCCTTCGATGTCATGAGGAGTGTGCTGGTTACTGAGTCAGCTCCACTATCGGCCCCATCAGCTCCGTCCCCTGTAGTGCCTGTGCCAATCTCTGCTCCTCCTCCAGACCCCAAGCGTGGGGAACCGGTGCTCCAGGGCAGCCCATTGGGTGTTTCCTCTTCTTCCGAGGCCTCCCCTGATCATTCAGAGGAGCCCCCTCGTAAGAAGAAGTGCAAGAGGAAGCACATGGACTCCCCTGAGTCTGTCACTTCTGATACAGACTTAGATGATTCGGAAGGGTCCCTGAGATCCCCCTCTGAAGCTTTTTCCTTTTCGGACATCCTAGAAATGCTTAAGCAGAAGGTGAACTGGAATCCCCTAGCCCCTACCGAGGATGAGTCTGTATTCCTGGATGCGTTCGGTTCCCGACCTTCCACCTCCTGGGTTTCTCCGCCTTTCGATCCACTTATGTCAGTGGTGGCTCAAAGGCTTGGTCAGCCCCGGATACAGTGGAACCAACTCTGAGGAGACCTGGCAAGTTCATCACAGCACTCCATGATAAGCAGTTCCTTACCAAAGGTGTTCCTGTTAATGCCATGGTGGTAGCAGGAGTCACCAAAAAAGAGTTAGCGGAAACCTCTTCGTCTGTCCATCCTCCTAACAAGGAGTCTAGGACCATGGACAGATACGGGAAGCGAATGTTTGCTTCAACGACCTTTTCTATGAGGTCACTGAACTACTTATGCCATTTTACCCGGCTTCAGAGGGATCTCCTTAAAGAGCTCAGAGATACCCTTCAAGATCCATCAGCTGAGGGGGCTCAAGCTAAAGTGGCTTCCCAGCTGGCGACCCTTAATTCTGTAGTCAACTCCTCCATGAGGTTCATTTCCTATGCAGCCAATGGTGTGAGTAGAGCCACAGGTACGGGTGTGGCCCTTAGGAGGCATGAATGGATGCGGCTGTGTAATTTTGTGGAACCCTTTCGAGTGTCATTCACCAACACCCCCTTTGATGGTTCCTTTCTTTTTGGACCACAGGTGAAAGACACTTTGACTAGGTGTGAGCAAGAAGGCAAGACTCTCTCTGCTGTGGGAGTCCATTTTTCCACTCCTTCTAGACCATACCCCAAGGGTCAGAAGAGTGGCAAAATGTGGTTCCGGAAATCCCAGGGAGCCTCGCCTGACACACGTAGTGATTTTTCCTCCAGAGGCAGAGGGTGAAACAACAACAACAGATGCCGCCCTCGTGGCAGAGGGGGTCCGCAGAACCAGGGCAACAGAGAATCCTTCTCTGAGAAGCCCTTTCAGCATCCCTGAAGGGTTGCTCGGCTGCCCGCCTCTGGAGGCACTCGGGGGAAGACTTTCACTGTACCCAAAAGCCTGGCAAAATTTAACGCAAGACAAATGGGTACAGTCAGTTATATCCGGAGGTTACAAAATTCCCTTCTCTCACCCCCCCCCTTTACTGTCAAGCAAATCCCTTCCAGATGTTCCACCCAATCTGAGGGACCAAGCAGTCATAGAAGTTTCAAAACTGCTAGAAAAAAGAGTCATCCAGGAAGTCCCGGCAGACCAACATGGATCCGGAACTTACTCGAGGTTCTTTTTTGTAGCAAAAAAAGACGGGACTGAAGACTGATTCTGGATCTCAGCAGACTAAACAAGTCTGTTCAAAGAACGAAGTTTCGGATGGTCACGCTACAGTCCATTCTACCCTTTCTGGGTCAGGGCAATGTGCTCCATAGATCTTCAGGATGCGTACTACCACATCAAAATGGACAGGCGCTCCAGGAGATTCCTTCGCTTCCGGCTGGGAGCCAGTCATTACCAGTTCAGAGCTCTGCCCTTTGGTCTCACCACAGCCCCCAGGGTGTTCACCAAATGTATGGCAGTGGTCACGGCTCACCTTAGATGTCGAGGATTCCAGGTGTTTCCATATCTAGACGACTGGCTCCTCACTACTACTACCAGGTATCAACTTCTGCAAGCCAGGGACTACACAATCACAATCTGCACCCAGCTAGGCATTACAATAAACTTTGAAAAATCTGCCTTGTTGCCCTGTCAATCTATCACCTATATAGGAGCAGACTTAGACACAAGGAACATGTCCGCAAGGCTACCGCTAGAAAGGGTGTCTACAATTCGCCAGCAAGTACAAATTCTAATGCAGGGCAAAAAGATCCAAGTCAGGTTCGTCCTTCAAACTCTGGGTTCCATAACAGCGACAATTCTTCTAATCCCACTGGCCCGCTTTCACATGAGGATCCTTCAGTGGCTTCTGTTCACACAGTGGTCTTTCCAACAGCTGCCCATGTCTCACGTGATCATGATTACAGTAGTATGAAAAAGACACCTTTCCTGGTGGATGGTCTCCCCACTAGTGACTCAGGGCAGACCCTTCATTCAGCCCCCTCCGGTTGCCACAGTGACCAAAGACGCCTCCCTGATAGGGTGGAGAGGGCATTATCAGGGCAGGACAGTCCAAGGCACTTGGCAGCCTCACGAGTACCACCTGCATATAAACGTCCTAGAAATGAGAGCCGTGCTCTTAGCGTTGCAAGCTCTTCAAGACTCTCCCTTCTAGGACCATTGCAATTCAAACGGACAACATGTCAGTGGTGTGGTACATCAACAAGCAGGGCGGAACCAGGTCCTACCCCCTATGTCGAGAAGCACTCAGACTCTGGCAGTGAGCTATTTCCTCCCAATGATTTCTGATTGCGACGCACATCCCTGGGAGGTCCAACGTCATAGCGGACAGGCTCAGCAGAGCTATTTTCATGCCTCACGAGTGGTCTCTGAATCAGGTAGTTGCGGATTTGATCTTCCACAAATGGGGACAGCCTTGCTGCGATCTTTTTGCCACCCCCTTCAACAGCAAATGCAGCAACTACTTCTCCCTTCTTCCGCTTCCAGGTCACACACCCAGAGACGCTCTAGTCCACGATTGGCCTCAGGGACTTCTTTATGCCTTCCCTCCGTTTCCCCTGATACCGAAACTCATACAGAAAGGAATATCGTTGGGTTGCAAAATGATCCTCATTGCCCCCTACTGGCCTCGACAGATATGGTTTCCGTCCCTGCACCATTACCTTCTCGATCAGCCCTGGACTCTGGATCCGATTCCAGACCTACTGATTCATCAGTCAGGCGGGCTGCATCAGTCCCTGAAAACACTCCAGCTCACAGCTTGGTTGCTCCTCTTCCAACCTTAGCCAGGCTTCCCAGCATTTCCCCGGCCGTGCGTGAGATTATTTTCTCCTCTCACAAGTCCACAACTAGAAAAACTTATGCTAGCAAATGGAAACGTTTTTCTTGTTGGGCAGAGGCTAGGAACGTAGATCCTTTTTCAGCCCCAGTCCACGAAATTTTGGAGTTCCTAGCACAACTTTTTCATTCTGGGTCCGCTTCTGCTATAATCAGGGTTTAATTGGCAGCCATTTCTAACTTTCATGTTGGGTTGTCTAATTCAAAAATTATGTCTCATAAGCTCTGTAAAGCCTTTTTAAGAGGGACTACTCTCCTTAGACCTCCAGTGAGGGATCCCCCTCCTCCTTGGGACCTTAATTTGATACTAACCTCCTTAATTATGCCCCCCTTTGAACCTGCAGCTTCCTTCTCCATTAAATTTCTATCTTGGAAAACACTTTTTCTGGTAGCTATTACTTCAGCCAGACGCGTCTCTGAACTTCAGGCACTATGTGTTCGTCCTCCATACTTGGTTTTTCATAAGGACAGGGTTGCTCTGAGGACTAATCCCTCGTTCCTTCCGAAAGTCTGCTCAGAAAATAATTTAAACCAATCTATAGACCTTCATGTGTTTTTCCCTAACCACACCAACAAGGCAGAATACAAATTACACCAATTGGACGTTCATAGACAATTGCGTTTTTACTTGCATAGGACTAAGGATATAAGGAAGTCGGACCAACTATTCCTTTCCTACGCTCTAGGCAAACAAGGTCTCCCAGTTTCCAAAGTGACCTTATCCAGGTGGTTGTCTCACATTATTACTTTCATTTATCAATTGAGAAACAAAGAGTTGACTATCAAACCGAAAGGTCATTCTACTAGAGCTTTGGCCACCTCTGTAGCCTTCCAATCTAGGTTGCCCATGGATTGTATCTGTGC
Organism: Protopterus annectens; assembly: GCF_019279795.1. NCBI lineage: Eukaryota > Metazoa > Chordata > Ceratodontiformes > Protopteridae > Protopterus > Protopterus annectens. The sequence continues at coordinate 89,089,941 of NC_056745.1, read as the reverse complement.
AGCTGCTATGTGGGCAAATCCTCATAACTTTATTTCTCATTACAAGCTAGATATGGTCTCCAGGAGCAGAGCTGACTTTGATTCCACTGTTCTGAAGAGTCTGTTCCAGTGAGCCGCCCAGGATTGTAAGCGCTAGGGACGCTGTCCCAACCAGCAAGAACGAAGGCGAGATAGACAACCTAACATAAAGAAGTTATGTACCTACCATAACATTCCATGTTAGTTGTCTTCATCTCGCCTTCTTTCTTGCATCCCACCCTCCGTCCCTCTGTCCTATTGGATCGAGAGGAGTTTTGCTTTCACTGGCTGAGTGTTCTCTGGTTTGTTTCCTCTACTGATTTAGAGAGTATGACAGGTATGCTCAACCTGTTTGTTTGGACAGGTTGATTCTCTGGCTATGTCTGGGGTTAGCTATTACAAATGAGATCTGGGTAGCTAGCGCTAGGCATCATGGGATAAGGGGTAGCCTCGAGCCAGTAAACAGCTCTCGAGCTATAGAAGATGGCCGAGTCGGAGCCGAGGATCGGCTCCAATCCCAAGCAGCAAGAAAGAAGGCGAGATGAAGACAACTAGCATGGAACGTTATGGTAAGTACATAACTTCTTTTTCATTCATACTATTGCTGATTTTCAAGATCTTATGTACAATTAATACATACTTTACATGAATTCTATACGTAAAACCCTATCTAGTAAGGCTTTTTAATTTCAGAAAACATATAATAGAACATCTTTCATTTAGACCTGGATACTGCCCTGCATTGGTGTTCAACTGCCATATTAATTCTAAACGTTCAAACTCCAGTGAAACTGGACACCCCATGTTATCGGGTACAATTTGGTCTATTGCCCTGAACAAAACCTGTGATCCACGTATTCGCGGATATGTTTAGCTAGGGCACTGTCTTCGCTCAATTTGCCAATGTGGTATAGATGTTCATATATTCTTTCCAGCAATTTCCTATCTGTTTTCCCTATATAGAATGCGGGACACATTTGGCATTGGGCTAGGTATATGACCCCTTTAGACTGGCAGTTTAATCTAAATCTGATAGTGTATTGAGTGCCTTTGATCTTAAACTTCTGACCCACATCCATATGTTTACAGTACTTACACATACCACATTTATACATCCTACATCTACTGACTAGTGTTTTAGAGTTTCTTTCAACTAGGTTTTTTAAATTAGCTCCTCTTTTGAAGGTAATTCTAAGTGTGTGAGCCACTTTCTTACCTATAAAGGTGTCTGACCGTAGTAAGTCCCAGTTGTTCCTGATCATCTCACATAAGTCAAAAGCATCTACACTGAATAAAATAATGAAATTATTAAAACTACTAAAATTCTGGAGTACATTACTGTCGGTGTTCCCTTCAATATGTATACCTATAGCATCAGTGGGTGTATCAATTCGATTTTGACTTAAAATGGGTTTGTACACTCCGTTCATACGCTTGTGAATCACCTTTTTAATAAGCAGATTCAACATCTGTATAGGGTAACCCCTCCTAGTGAACATCTCTTTCAAGTTGTTACATTCTAAGTAGAAGTCTCTATCTAGGGAGGTCATCCTAGCTGCCCTGACCAACTGTCCTTTTACTACTGACTTCTGGTGGCAGGGGTGACAGCTAGAAAAGTGCAAGAAACTATTAGAATAAGTTTCTTTTCTTTATATACGTGCTTGTAGCATTCACTAGTTGTATCTTTACAAATCAGAACATCCAAGTATGATATGGAATTTGCACCAAATTGTGACGTGAACTGCAAAAAGTCAGTTGTCTTATTAAAGTAACTGACAATTGCATTAGCTGTGTCATTGTCACCCCTTATTCCCAGTCAGCCATTACTAAATTGGTGAAACTGGCGCCACATGGGGACCCCATGGCTATACCTGATAGTTGTAAAAACAATCTTTTGTCAAAGATTACATAGTTATTGGACAAAATAATGTCCAATAGTTCACTAAGCAAACTTATTGTAGCATTAGGTACCACCTTGATTCTCAGAATGTGGCTAATTCTCTCTATGCCCTCCATGTGTGGGATGGATGGGTACAAGTCCTTAACAGCTACTGTTAAAAAATTTTAACTATTGTCATATTGTAAATTATTTAGACAGTGTAGGAACGACCAAGAGTCCTTGCAAATTTGTTTCTCACTAGTTACATATTTTTGTAGCACAGAATCCACATATTTTACACATGCATACATTATGCTATTTCTGGCGTCAACTAGTGGTCGCAAGGAAAGGTTGCTTATATCTTTGTGCATTTTGGGTACCCCAAAGATATTAGGTATTCTGGGCACTAGTATAGATAAGTAGTTGAATAGATTAATATCTATTCTGCTTTCAATGAACAATTCATATATGAAAGATTTAACGTGACTGTAAGCTGTATTTAACTCATTTCTAGAGACTTCTTTGTAAGCATCTGTGTTGAGTATTTGTAACATTCTAGTACTATAGTCACTAATGTTCATCATAGCCAATCCCCTCCCTTGTCAGGTTTCATTATTCTCAAACCGGCTGTTGGCAATTCATCTAATAATTGCCTCTCTCTTACAGTAATATTTCTTACAAAATTCTTGTTGGTTTTATTTTTCACCAATTCATTCCTGAAGTCCAACTCACAAATTTGCTTGAGCAGGTCTAAGATTGAGTGCAAGAGTGGATTAAATGTGCTAGAAATGTGGAACTCATCTTTTCTGGTAGTATTTTCACCTAAGATGAGATTTAGGTTAAGTTTACGCACAAACAGTTTTAGGTCTGTAAGTGAAGAGACAAGGTTCGCTCGATAATATGGCACAAAAGTCAACCCTTTAGCAAATAGCTCCACTAAGGCTCCATCTATAGTCAGGACAGGGAAATTATAGATAATAAAGTCATTCTCTTTGTTGTAAAGCAGTTTACAAGAGCTGCTGCCTGCATCAACGTTCACTTCCTCGTTCTGTTCCCCTTCTTGTTCTTCCTCTGATTCTTGTAGTGTGCTGGTTACCTGGACTTGTGGTTTAGTGACCGGTTCTGAAAATTTTCACCTTGGCCATTGTGTGAGCTGTCATTATTAGATGTGTTGTAGTATGATTTTTGTTGCTGTTGGATCCTTTCACTCCTACGAGGTACAGTCTGTGCTGTTACCGCTTTGTCATGAAAATCAAGGTTGTCGACCTCTTCATTCATAGTAGACACACCCCTGCTACTCTCTTGGCCTGTAGGGTTCCACTGCTGAGATATAGACGGTTTCGGGTACATTGATTTGTTGTTATACATTGCCCGGTCTCTGTTCAACTTTATTTTAATAGACTTTGATTTGTTAATGAACTGCTCTATACTAGAGAAAGTCCTGTTGTAGTCGTACTGGTATCTTTGAATAGCTGCATGAAGGTCAGTAGATTCTTCCATCAATTTGCCGATGGATCGTTGGTAATGTTTACACATGACCTGCAATAGTTCAATCCCTTGTCTGTTAAAGAGCTCAGTGAGCTCTTGGTGAAACACTGACCCCTCCTCCAGACCAGTGGGATACTGCCACCTTCTCAGCCCCTTCGGGACAATATTCTCACTTATGCATTGGCGGAAATAGCTAATTTACAACTGTAACTTTTTATGTTTAAGCATACATGAGTCCAGTTTCTGCAGGTTGGAAACTATATTTTTTGTACTTGATGTTCCTCCAGCTGGTAACTCCTGTTCACTTTCCTATGAGAACAAGTTTAAAGGCTCGTTGAGCCATGTATGTGCATCCGGAGAACCAATAACCCCCGAGGAACTATTTCCAACAGGAAAATTATTGTTAACGAAAAGCACTTCATTTTGGATTAAACTGCTTGTTCTTACATTTTGTGTTTGGTGTCTTCCTTCCTGTTTTGTGTTCTTCCATCGGCTTGTGTCTTTTGTTTGTGGATCATGGATGTGGAAGGAGCTGTTTTCACTAGCACACAATCATCACAGGAAAATAGCAATGATAACGGCAATCTAACATTGCTTATCGGTCTATTGACCCAACGGATAGAGGACCTTACTGACAAGGTGAACCACTTGTCCAACCCTTGCCCTAATACTGCATTAACACAAGGTAATTCAACTAATGTTGTTACCAATACTATACCATCTACTTCTGGCATTAATAATGTCAGTATTCTGCCTGCTGACAACGTTTGTTTACCACAGCATCCTGGCGGGAATCGAACTGCATAAATTCAACCTGTTAACAACAATTCTGTGGCTGGAAATAGTTCTTCGGTGCTTATTGGTTCTCCGGATGCATGTACATGGCTCAAAAAAGCTTTAAACTTGTTCTCAGAAGAAAGTGAACAGGAGTTACCAGCTGGAGTAACATCAGTACAAAAATATAGTTTCCAACCTGCAGAAACTGGACTCATGTATGCTTAAAAATAAAAAGTTACAGTTGTAAATTAGCTATTTCCGCCAATGCATAAGTGAGAATATTGATCCGAAGGGGCTGAGAAGGTGGCAGTATCCCACTGGTCTGGCGGAGGGGTCAGTGTTTCACCAAGAGCTCATCAAACTATTTAACAGACAAGGGATTGAACTATTGCAGGTCATGTGTAAACATTATCAATGATCCATCGACAAGTTGATGGAAGAATCTAATGACCCTGATGCAGCTATTAGAGCCAGTAATGATTTTCAAAGGTACCATTACGACTACAATAGGACTTCCTCTAGTATAGAGCAGTTCATTAACAAATCAAAGTCTATTAAAATAAAAAAGTTGAACAGAGACCAGGCAGCGTATAACAACAAATCAACGTACCCGAAACCACCCACATCTCAGCAGTGGAACCCTACAAGCCAAGAGAGTAGCAGGGGTGTGTCTACTATGAATGAGGAGGTCCACAACCTTGATTTTCATGAAGAAGAGGTAACAGCACAAGGAGTGAAAAGATCCACCAGCAACAAAAATCATCCTACAACACATCTAATAATGACAGCTCACACAACGGCCAATGTGAAAATTTTCCGAACCGTTCACTAAACCACAAGCCCCAGCAACCAGCACACTACAAGAATCAGAGGAAGAAAAAGAAGGGGATCAGAACGAGGAAATGAACATTGATGCAGGTAGTAGTTCTTGTAAATTGCTTTACAACAAAGAGAATGACTTTATTATCTATAATTTCCTTGGCCTGACTATAGATGGAGCCTTAGTGAAGCTATTTGCTAAAGGGTTGACTTTTGTGCCATATTATCGAGCAAACCTTGCCTCTTCACTTACAGACCTAAAACTGTTTGTGCGTAAACTTAACCTACTTAGGTGAAAATACTACCAGAAAGGATGAGTTCCACATTCCTAGTACATTCGATCCACCCTTGCACCCAATCTTAGACCTGTTCGAACAAATTTGTGAGTTGGACTTAAGGAATGAATTGGTGAAAAATAAAACCAACAAGAATTTTGTAAGAAATATTACTGTAAGAGAGAGGCAATTATTAGATGAATTGCAAACGGCCGGTTTGAGAATAATGAAACCTGATAAGGGAGGGGGACTGGTTATGATGAACATTAGTGACTATAGTACTAGAATGTTACAAATACTCAACACAGATGCTTACAAAGAAGTTTCTAGAACTGAGTTAAGTACAGCTTACAGTCACGTTAAATCTTTCATCTATGAATTGTTCATTGAAAGCAGAATAGATATTAATCTATTCAACTACTTATCTATGCCAGTGCCCAGAATACCTAATATCTTTGGGGTACCTAAAATGCACAAAGATATAAGCAACCCTCCCTTGCGACCACTAGTTGACGCCTGAAATAGTGTAACGTATGCTTGTGCAAAATATGTGGATTCTGTGCTACAAAAATATGTAACTAGTGAGAAACAAATTTGCAAGGACTCTTGGTCGTTCCTACACTGTCTAAATAATTTACAGTATGACAATAGTTACAATTTTTTAACAGTAGATGTTAAGGACTTGTACACGTCCATCCCACACATGGAGAGCATAGAGAGAATTAGCCATATTCTGAGAATCAAGGGGGTACCTATTGGACATTATTTTGACCAGTAACTATGTAATCTTTGACAAAAGATTGTTTTTACAACTATCAGGGATAGCCATGGGGTCCTCCTGTGGCGCCAGTTTCGCCAATTTAGAAATGGCTGACTGGGAACTCGAATTTGTCCTACATAACAACTGGGTCCAAGACAAGGTATACTACTACACTAGATACCTGGATGACATCATCATGGTGATAAGGGGTGACGACACAGCTAATGCAGTTGTCAGTTACTTTATTGAGACAACTGTCTTTTTGCAGTTCACATTACAATTTGGTGCAAATTCCATATCATACTTGGATGTTCTGATTTGTAAAGATACAACTAGTGAATGCTACAAGCACGTATATAAAGAAAAGAAACTTATTCTAATAGTTTCTTGCACTTTTCTAGCTGTCACCCCTACCACCAGAAGAAGTCAGTAGTAAAAGGACAGTTGGTCAGGGCAGCTAGGATGACCTCCCTAGATAGAGACTTCTACTTAGAATGTAACAACTTGAAGGAGATGTTCACTAGGAGGGGTTACCTTATACATATGTTGAATCTGCTTATTAAAGAGGTGATTTACAAACGTACGAACAGAGTGTACAAACCTATTTTGTCAAAATCTAATTGATACACCCACTGATACTATAGATATACATATTGAAGGGAACACCGACAGTAATGTACTCCAGAATTTTAGTAGTTTTAATAATTTCATGATTGCATTCAGTGTAGATGCTCTTGACTTATGTGGGATCATTAGGAAGAACTGGGACTTACTATGGTCAGACACATTTTTAGGTAAGAAAGTGGCTCACACACCTAGAATTGCCTTCAAAAGAGGAGCTAATTTAAAAAAACTAGTTGAAAGAAAATCTAAAACACTAGTCAGTAGATGTGGCATGTTTAAATGTGGCAGGTGTAAGTACTGTAAACATGAATGTGGGTCAGAAGTTTAAGATCAAAGGCACTCAATACACCACCAGATTTAGATTAAACTGCCAGTCTAAAGGGGTCATATACCTAGCCCAATGCCAAATGTGTCCCACATTCTATATAGGGGAAAACAGATAGGACATTGCGGGAAAGAATATATGAACATCTATACCACACTGGCAAATTGAGCGAAGACAGTGCCCTAGCTAAACATACCTGCGAATACATGGATCACAGGTCTTTGTTCAGGGCAATAGACCAAATTGTACCTGATAACATGGGGTGTCCAGTTTCACTGGAGTTAGAACGTTTAGAATTAATATGGCAGTTGAGCACCAGTGCAGGGCAGTATCCAGGTCTAAATAAAAGATGTTCTATTGTATGTATTCTGAAATTAAAAAGCCTTACTAGATAGGGTTTTACATATAGAATTCATGTAAAGTATGTATTAATTGTACATAAGATCTTAAAAATCAACAATAGTATGAATGAACATGGGTTCACCATGTCATTTTAGTATTTTAGATATTTGGTACTTATAAAGTACAAAAACCTTTTAGGTATTTTATGGTATATAAGAACATTTAGTATTGTTTCTTCTGTAGGGTTATGGTTTGAGATTTGCATGTGGGTGTGTCTAAATGTGTTTGTGACACTTTTGTAGTCTTTAGAAACTGTAGTTTCTATGAGTACTAGTTTTCAATTTGTTGTCAAGAAGAATGAAATGAACTGATTAATACTGGTTAATTACCTAACTAATTAACTACTGCTCACTGACTACTTAAGGGCATGCTCTCAACGTTGTTTTTATCTGAAGAAGTCACCGTATTTACTGTGACGAAAAGTGCTTCAT
>NC_056745.1:88727432-88766643 GCF_019279795.1 Protopterus annectens | reverse complement strand
ATCACAAAGATATTACACCTATCCTTGAAAACCTAAAACTTGACTTCCTACAGGGACAGACACCCTCTTCCCCTGGTTCATATTTCAATGTTGGGAGTACATTGTTAATCCTCTGCTACATATCTACGACCTTTGCTTAACTCAAAACTATATGCCCAATACAAGGAAAACAGCAAAAATCGTATCCCTGCCCAAAACATTCAACCCCAAGCTACCCAGTAACTACTGTCCAATCTCCATCCTCCCTACCATTCGGAAAATCTTAAAAACACTGGTCTATGATCAACTCTCAAACTACATAAGTCAATACTGCCTTCTTTCTTCCAAGCAATACAGTTTCTGGTCTGGGTGTAGCTTTTCCACTGCACTCTGGACCTTCACTGATCACACCCTTTTAGCTATGGACAAAGGCCTCCAAACTGGAGCCATATTTATAGGCTTTACCAGAGCCATTGACCTGGTAAACCACCCAATCATATGTAACCACCTCAATGACATTGGGATTAGCCCTGACACTAATTCATGGTTCCAGAATTATCTACCCAACTGACTTTTCGCAGTAAATTTTAGCAACAGTACATCAGCCACCACTCCCTTACTTAAAGAAGTCCATCAGGGCTCCATACTGGGCCCTCTTCTTTTAGACACTTTTTTATAAAAAAGCTTACTCTTGACCTTTCTCAGCTTCCAAACCTACTACATGTCAATGACGTGGTTATCTTCCTCTCCACCCACACAATCCACTCGATTAGATTTCCTCTCCCTCATTAACTGGCTCAATGGCAAAAAAAAAGAAAGTTATGAACTCACCACTATGATAGATCTGTTTTGTCTGTTTTCATCCTTCAACATATGGGTTTCAGATCCGACTTCGGCCACTTTTACACTTTGGATCCGGTGGTCATATTCCTCCCCTTACCCATAATCCCTGTGTAGAGAACACGTTACCTCAGATTGAGTTTGTCCACACTAAGAGAAAACAAAAATAAAAAAGATAAGGACAAAAACATCTGCAGTAAGCATAGTAATTTAATAGTGAAACTTAATGAGCCAAGTCTAGGCCAGCTACGATCATCCAGGTGTGACAATGTGAGAACCTATAAGGCAAAGCTAGGGTTTGGAGGGTGGGTAATTGAAGAAGGATGGAAAAGACAAGATCGGATTGATTGTTATGATGAGTACATAACTTTCATATCTGATTTTGTCTTTTCCATATGTTCCACAACTTGTGGGGCAGAGTTCCCAGCTACTTTATCACTTGTATGGCCTTATGGAAGGATATTCCAGATCACAGCTTTACCAAAAGAGGCTCTTGATTTAGAGTGTATGTCTAATTTGTAATGTGAAATGAAAGTATGAACCTTGGATCAGGTAGCCACAGAACAATCAAGCTGTATTCTACAAAAGAAAGCTGCAGGTGAAGCCACCGATCTAGTGGAATGAGCTTCTGAAATTGTGAGCAGTGCTAAGCCTCTTTCTTAACAGACATAAGATATGCAATGAGACATCCAATGTGAAAGAGTTGGATACACCTTTTCCCAGTCTGGTAGCTGAAAAAGATACAAACAATTGATCAGATTTTCTGAAAGGGTTTGTCCAATATAAGTAAAAACATAACTGACAAAGAACATCTACCAGGTGTAGTGCATATTCACCCTTGTTACAAAAACTTGTGAAGAACACTGGAAGACTTATGGACTAGTTGACAGAAGATTCAGAAGCCACCTCAGGGAGAAAAGAGGGGATGGTCTTCAGGCACACTCTATCCTTGTGAAATATCATATAAGGAACTTTTGAAAACAAGAGACAAAGCTCAGAAATTCTCCTGGCAGAGATGATAGCAACCAAAAATAAGGTTTTCCATGATAAAAATGTTAGATCAACTGTAGCAGCAGGTTTGAATGGGGGATCTGTTAAAGCTTGTAAGAAAACAGTAATATCCCAAGGGGAGAATAGGATCTCTGAGGGGAGGACATAAAAAAAAATTTCTCTGAGGAAAGCCTTGGATAATCCAAGAGATGCCATGACCATGTGACGTTTGCCAATATGAAAAGAGGATATACCAGCTAATTGTAATCTGATGAATGAGTAGCAAACTCCATTTTGAAAAAGATGTGCAAGAAAATCCAAAATTGCTGTAAGAGGAGCCAAGAAAGGATTAATGTTATTTTCAAATCAATGTTATTTTCCATTTGCTTCTATAGCTCTTCCTGGTGAAAATGTTTCTGGCAAAAGGACAAAATGTGAACAACTGAGGATGAAAACCTGGACTGTAGAACCACAACTGGAATTGGGGAAGTGAACAGATCACAGCAAAGTCAGCCATAATGGCTTAAAATCCACACTGTTACTACTAGATTGAGGGACAACTCGTAAGGGAGTAGGATCGACCTGTTCAATCTGTCTGCAATGATACTGCATTTCCCCTGAATGTGTAGTACTATCAGAAAGCAGCTAGAATATATCACCCATTGTTTCACTCTCATGGTCTCTCAACACAATGGATAAGATCTGGTTCTGATTTGTTTACTGATGTAACAAACGGCTGTTGTGTTGTCTGTCTGGATTGATATCACACCCAAGGGGAGCAAGTCCTTTAAGGCATGCAATGCTAGAAGAACTACTCTCATCTCTAATACACTGATGTGTAGACTGGCCTCTGTTTGAGACCATGTGCCTTGGAATGTCTTTCCTAGGTAATGCCCCCTCTCACCCCAAGTGGGAAGCATCCATGGTCTCCACAGCTTGGGGGCAATGGAGAATGAAAAGTCATGCGTGCTCTGCAAATCTTCATTTTTGACACTTGAAATGCCTGGTCTGTTTTCGGACTGACCAGGGAATCACCAGAGTCCACTGAAGTACCCGCATACAGAATCTTGAAAGAGGGACTAATGTGACAGAAGCAGCCATGAAACCCAGACAGTGAAGAATCATTTTTGCTGATGGTGTCTGATGGGACAAAATGTATTGGGCTTGTTGGTGAAGTGATGCAACTCTTGTCTGGGGGAGCTTTACTATCTGAAGTTTTATGCCCAGAAGTGCTCCAATAAGCTCTAATGACTGCAGTGGTTGTGGCTTGGATTTTGTTAGATTCACTGTAATCCCCAGGTCTTTACACAGCTGGAAGAAGAAGCCTTTGGTTTTAATGTGTAGATTCATGGTAGGGTTGGTGATGAGCCAGTCATCCAAACATGGGAATTATCAGAATCCATACAGCTGTAGATGAGCTGCCACTACTGCCATACATTTGATAAATATCCAAGGGTCTTTGATGAAACCAAAGGGAAGAACTCTGAACTGGAAAACAATAGCTCCCAACCAGAAGCAAAGATATTTCCTGGAGCATCTGCCCATTTTTATGTGGTAGCATGCATCCTACTGAGCACGTTCAGTCATTCTTTCTCAGTAGAGAAAGAATGGACTGAACCACAACCATCTGGATTTTTGTATGGTTCAAGAACATGTTCAAGTGGCTTAGGTCCAGAACTGGCCTTAGGTCCCCATTTTTCTTTGTCACCAAAAGAACCTTGAGTAAATTCCAGACCTTTAAACCTATTAGTTTTGAGTGATGAACGTCCAGGCTGTTGGGTGCAAGGATAAGTGCCTCCCCCAACTGCCTCCAGAGCGGGACAGCCGGGCAACCATCAGGAATACTGAAAAGTCTTTTCAAGAAAGGTCCTCAGAAGCCCTGATTTTGAAGGCCACCTCTGCCCCTGGGGCAACGTACATTTTAAGAGTTCCACCCTCTGCCTGGGGGGGGCATTTCTCCAGAAGTGTCAGATGTAAATTCCTGAAATTTGCAAAACCATATTCTCTTCCCTCCTTTCTGGTTTAAGAAGAAATTCCTTTAAGGGGTGGAAAATGTGATCCCTATGACAGACGGGGGTTTACCACTTTTTTCCCGTCTTGAGATAGTCTCTTTAAATTTAGAAACAAAAAGGGTTGATCCATCTTAAAGGGCATTGATGAATAATGAGTTGAAATGTTCAACAAAGTTGCATAACAGCATCTGGGTATGCTTCTTTATGGAAATGTTTGTGCCAGCTGCTCTAGAAGCACCCTCCATAGCAGTGGACATAAGGCACATAGAGACACTGGATAAAGACCAAAGGGTCGTCAAGTGTGAACTAAACAGACTTCCTCTGATCCAAAGGCAAGGTCTCCGAGAGAGATTTGATGAGTTCCTTGTTCAAATCCATCTGAAAACGCATAACATGTGCCAAGTAATTAATCACCGTGGTGCTGCGGTAGCGTTGTCGCCTCACAGTTAGATGTTGCCCGTTCGATTCTCAGTTAGAGCGTCTTCTGTGTGTCGACATGCGTGAATGGGCGTTCCTTCGTTGAAGGTTGTGCGTTAGACCCGGCAAGCCAGCACGTGAAAGTCTACTGACAATCATTAGCGGACCTGAGTTCCACTGTGGCGACCCCTAACCGGGAAAAGCCAAAAGACACAAACAAACCAAAAAAAGTAGACGAGGTGTAAACATGCTTCCCAAATCTATCCAACATATAAGAATCCCTGTTTGCTTGCAGAATAGAGTTCCCCTCTCCATCCACCAAACAGGGAATCTCATGTGACTGACAGATTCAGAAAGCGTGTTTATGCCTTGTCTGTCCAACATACAAGATTCCCTGTTTGGTGGCTGAAGACAGTTCCTCTCTTCATCCACCAAATAGGGAATCTCATGAGTTGGACAGATGAGGCGTAAACATCCTTCCCAAATCTGTCCAACACATTACTTTTCCCTGTTTAGTGAATGGAAAGCCTAAAACCTGACAAATGGAGCAGGTGGTGTCCAAGTGCAATGGGTCTAAATACATGCACCTATCGCACATATCTGAAATTGGAACCTTGTGGGAGTGCGCTATATATTTTTTAAGCCTTGAGAGTTTTTCTGCCATTTTATCTAAGAAACAGAAGCCAAGAATCATAGTCAACAAAGTTTTTTTTGTAAATTATCTAAAGGTATAGATTATAAAGGTTTTTTATATGTATACAGAGTAACAATAACCAGAAAAAAATCTTGTAACTATGGAAAAGTAGAGTCTATACAGATTTTACACACACACACACACACACACACATATATATATATATATATATATATATATATATATGGGTCTATATGACTTGGTCGACAGTTCATATGATCGACTGTTTATTTGGTTGACAGTTCATTTGATCGACAAGCATTTGCCCCCTTCCCCAATGTTGTGTGACCCTGGAGTTGATATATATAGTTAGGGGGTGTGGGGGGCACAGCCCCCCACCTAAAATGCTTGTCGATCAAATGAACTGTCGACCAAATAAACAGTCGATCATATGAACTGTCGACCAAGTCATATAGACCCATATATATATATATATATATATATATATATATATATATATATATATATTGCCTAACAGCAAGGGTGACAGAAAAAGGGAAGGAGAGAAAAACCTGTCACAATAAGCACCATGTGCTAGAAAAACTAAGACAGAAAAGGAAGTAGGTGAAAAACACTTATAATAAAGATTCAATAACTCCTGCTTGAGCACTCCCAGATCTGTCCAATGCTTATGGAGGTAAATGAGATCTGGGGTAGTTTGTTCACTGCAAGCGGATTACAGGTAAGGGAGAATCCTAAGCACCAGATCTAAAGCTTGAAGTGGCCGAAGCCGGAAATGAGGTCAGATCCAAAATCCATACATTGAGGAACAGAAAAGACAATATCAGATTACTTAACTCCCCAAAAACTAAAACTATGCTCTTTGGAACCGCCACTGAAAGGCAAAAGAATCCCAACTCACTTCTTGTTCTTGTCCATATTAACAATGCCACTTTGCAGGTTAGCACCTTCAGATGCCTAGGAGTCTGGTTTGATTTCTCACTTAACTTCAACTATCATATTGAAAACACATGGAAAAAGATAAACTCCCATCTTTTCTCGCCCAACAAAATATCCTCTTTAGTCTCCTGCCAGGCAAAAAATGCTCTTGGCAAAGGCAGTCTTCAGGCCCCGGTAGAGCACTGCCTACCTCTTGTAGCATCTGCCTCCAAAAGAAACTCTACCGCCATCCACACAATCTCAAACTACAGCTGTCGCTTCATTACCTTTTCCCTAAAGTACACCACTGTCTTACACTAGTTAAAGTCAGTTCAGCAACGAGTCAATCTACTCCTTTGCCCCCAAGTTTTGCAGCTACTGAAAGAAAACTCTTGCCCTTCTCTTTCCTCTAGCTTACTTAGACAGCCTTCATCATATAACCTTAGATCTCACAGCCACTCAGGGCCTCTCAAGACTTCAGTGCTTTAAACACTCCGTTTCTGCCCTCTGAACTCAGTTCTCTAAGTTAAACAAAGCTGCCTGTAAGTAGAGAAAGAAGACATATAAAAAAGGGAAGGAAGGCCCTCTAAGTTAAATGGGCCAACGGTATCCCTCTAACTTAAACCAGCTACCGAGGGAAAGATCAATAGAGTTAAAACAAAAATCAAGACTTTCCTTCAAGCTCTCTAACTTAAACGAGCTTGGATAGCTGGGATAGGGAGGTTAGAGAATAAAAAAGGTCTACAGGTAGAAACAATGGCCACAGAAAACAGCCAACAATAAAGCAAACACTCTAACTGAACTAAAACTAAACTACTAACACTCTAATAGGTTTTCAAAAACAGTAAAGAACAATTTCAAACCGTTAGTTAGAAAAAATATTCCCACTTAGCCAGAGCCTAAATGAAAGCACCACATCTTGTTTAGCGGCAAATGAGATCTGGGTAATCTTCCCTAAACATGACGGAATAGGGCTACAGCTAAGAGCCGGTGGAAGTCCTCAATCTTTTGTATATGTCAAGTCGGAACCGATGATCGGCTCCAAATCCAAGCAACCAGTACATAATGAAGGTGAGATAGGACAAGAACACATTAAATATCTAATCAAAACTATCATTTACGAGTTTTAATCTCATACATCTTATATGTGCTGGGTTTTGAGCTATACTACCACATTAAATTAAGCCTTAACGTGGCAGCCAATGGTACAATGAGCTGAGAAAAGAAACCAGCCAAAGGACTGAATGTGCCTTTTGTATCACACATATAATAAGCTATTATTTGCTATTATTCTATGCAGTACTACAACCTCTGCTCCATATAAATAAACCTTTCTATCTTTAATACTAAAATACTCAACAAACAGAGAAACTACAAGAGATGGACAAAAACAGCATACAAGTAAGCTAAGAATGATGAGAATCAAAAGGCATACACTGTGCCTAGAAGCCCAAAGGAAGAAAAGTGATAGAATAAAAATACACTTCTGCTCGTGGAAATAGAGTAAACACTGGAGGAAAAGATTATGACTTCACACAGAAAGTTACTAGAAAATGGTTGAGAGGTATGGCCATTCAGATGAGCAAAGAACATATAGCTCAGCATTTGGAAACCTGCTAAACAGAATAACAATATCTGGAAAATAAGTGAATTATCCGCATGAAAATAAGATTGTGTGTTCTGGTGGTAAGGAACTATGTACAACAATCAAAGGTTTATCACAGGCTAATATACCATGTGCTCTGTTGATTAATAGTTTCAGAAACCCAATCACTTGTCTCGCAAAATGCAGTAAGGTTGAAGACTAATAAATAAAATGTAATTCTGAACTATCAGCATGACTGGCAGCCCACCTGCAAATAAAAGTTGTGCATGGGACAGCAAAGCTCTGGGTATTTATCATAGGACATTACTCCTTCTTTTTTTCTTCTGTGCTCACAACTTTAATCACAGCATGTAATTGTACCAGTATCAAAGCATAGCCTTCAACTGCCTTATATACACAGTGATCTAGTTCTGGTAGGTAAGATAATTAGATGTAAGTCAACAGGAACAATACTACTGTCTGAGATTAGAACATTGCTTGAAAATGACTATATGTAAAAGTATCTCTACCAATACTGAAGTGAGCTTGAGAAGCCACAACACATCCAAGTATTGAGACCACAATGTTAAATGCTGAGGTGTACAGTGGTGGTGCAAATAAGACTAAATGTATGAGCCACCATGGTCTAGGACAAAATGCACTTCTTACAGAAAACCCAGGTAAGGTGCTTTTTTTTTGATTTGTTTGAACACTAAGATTATATATATATATATATATATATATACCTACGGATGCAGAAGAAAAGTTGTGAATCATCTCTAAATCTGTAGCCATGCATATAATCTATGTGCACAACGCACAGTATTTTTATGATAATCACTCAGGAACACTATACAACAGAGTTTTTTTTAATCATAGGATCGTAGGAAATACAAGGCTATTGAGTCTTACAACCTTGCCAGTACCCACGCTCAGACTGAACCTCATCTCTCAAGGATGGTCAGAGCATTCAAGCCAGGGGTGAATCTGTATATCCAATTATCCAGTTCCTGCCTGAAAGGAGATAAAACTAGAGCACTGCTTGATATGCAGTGGGTCTATTCCAGAGGTGATGAAGGTGCTGTATAATGAATATATTTCTCCACTTTGTTTTATTTACCTGCTGGTAAACATTTAGATCTCCTTTTTCTGGTATTTGTGGGACTATTCAATTTGTGGAGGTACAAAAGATCCAGGACCATAGGGTTCCTAATGTCTTGGAAGGCAAAGCATAGATCTTCCCCCAGGAGTCAGTAAGATACCGAATAAAGGGGCAATGCTTCCAGTCTTTTCTACTATCTTGTTTTTAAGCCAGTAATCATCTACTTGGGAATCACTGAGGTCTTTCTAGCTGTTAAATATGAATACTGACTCACATCCTAAAGGGGATACTTTATTTAATAACTGGCCTAATCAATGCTGAACACAATGGGAAAATGACCTCTTTGGATATCAGATATCCCTCTGGTGTTCAGACAGACTAAGTAAAAGGACTTCCTGACTACTGTCGTTACAAGCTGGTCAAAGGAAAGGGAGTTATCAACTCAAGTACCAAGGTTCCCAATAACATTCTCATTCTAGAGTAGAGTATTGTGTATGTTGTTAGTTTGAGGTCTGGAGATTGCACATGTATATGCCACACAAAAGGGGTGCCAAGACAGAGATGTTTTTGTTAATCAACTTAAATGACCTGACTAATCATTCTGTGCCTTTTCCAGCCACAACACATAAAAGGGTAGAAGCAAACAAACTATGCATGGTCAGTTTAATGCAGTCAAACATACTGTGTACTTGCCCAGTCCACTACTTGCTTAGAAACATTAATCTGAATGTTATATTTTAACATCACTACTAAAATAATGTGTATATGCATCAAGTGTAAAGAAGAATGATTTTCATTATACACTTGTTTTAAAGTGAAACAGTTGGGATGGATAGGGAACAGTACAATGTATTTTACAAACAAGAATAACTTTTTATAAAAATAAGAAGATATCAGTTTCAAGTTCTTTGGGGGTGGTTTCCATCAGTGGAAATTCATCAAAAACACATTTGCGTACTAAAATAAAAGAAAACTTGACTTCATCAGTTCTAATGCACTAGACCAGCTCATCTCTTTCCCCACAATGGGAGATAACATTCCGGACTTGGCTCTCAACAACATGGGCGACAGCTGCAACACTCCCATAGTAAGTTCTCCCCTGGTGAGATCAGATCATCGGTCTGTCTCATTCGAAGTTTCTATCCTGCCCAACCCCCTCCCCCAGCCGTAACAGGGCAAACAAACTTCTCAAAAGCTGACTACAACCTTCTAAGAGAGGGTATCAGTAGCTTCACACCACCTCCACCCTCACAGGATGCAGACAACTATGCTGAACAGTATGCCAATGCAGTATACAAACACCTGTACAACTGCATGGACTCAGCTATACCCAACAGAACTAAACCTTGCTCCTCAAGGAAACACAAACCTGTTTGGCGGACAGCCTCTATCAATAGGCTTTACAACAAAACGAAGAAACTGTTGCCCAAGGGTAAAAAGGAACAAATTCCAAATTGGAAGAACACCCTCCTTAGCCTCAACAAGAAAATTAGATCACTAGTGTAAACCTCCAGATCCAATTATGAATCGAAACTAGCATCCAAAGCAAAGGGAAATCACAAAGCCTTATTCAGTTATGTCAAGAACCTCCATGGCAAAGTCCAGGTTTGTTCTGAACTAGTACTTAACGGTACCACTTACACTGATCCTGTTGACTTAGCCAACCTGCTAGCAGATATGTTCAGCGCAAACTTCATCCCCCTGCCCCCCCCCAAAGGCCCATTTGACATCCTCGATATTTGTCCCACACCTCACATCTCCATAGATCAAGTGTTAAAGGCCCTATCCAAGGCAAAGAACACAGTTTCCATGGGACCTGATAGTATCCCAGGCTGTATTCTGCACCATCCCCAGCAAAAACTAGCTTCGCTATTGAGCATCCTATTCAACCACAGCCTAAGTATAGGGTTCATTCCAGTAGAGTGGAGAACTGCCATTGTCATCCCCTTGCACAAAGGTGGTGCTACTGACCCTGGAGACTACTGTCCCATTAGCTAGACAAGTCTGATCTGTAAAGCCATGGAGCGTATTATTATGGCTCTCATAAACAAGATCATAGGCAATCTCCAAGCACTTGACCCCAACCAGTTCGGGTTCGTCAAGGGCAGATCTTGTCTGTCGAACCTGGATGACTTCTTTGAGACTGTCACTAAGGCCATGGATGAGGGAAAGTCAGTACATACAGCTTACCTTGACTTGGCCAAAGCCTTTGACACAATCCTCCACTCGGGCATCATCAAAAAGCTAACACAACTTGGAGTAAATCCCTATCTCATCAGGTGGGTGGCCAACTGGCTCACCAATAGGACCCACAAGGTCAAAATAGACGCCTCCACCTCTGACAGCAGACCTGTCACTAGTGGTGTTCCCCAGAAATCTGTCCTGGGACCTCTACTGTTTGTCATCAACTTCTCAAAGGTCCAGGCAAAGATAAAAGGCTTGTGGCTGACAAAGTTTGCGGACTACTGTAAGTTGGGTGCTGTCACTGACTCCCCAAATGATGTTAACATACTACAAGAGGTTCTCACAGTAACAAATGACTGGTGCCAAAGTCATGGCTTTAAGTTAAACGCAACAAAATGTATTATCATACCATTTGGCAAAAACACGGCCCCTACGGATTACCACATCAATGGCAATCTCCTAAACACACAACCTGTGGTGAGAGACGAGGGTACATAGGTTGACAACAATCTCACATTCAACCCTCATGTAGCAGCAGTGGTCAGAAAAGCCTTTTACTTGGTTCATCTCATAGGTAAACGGATTGCACCCAGAAAAAATGAGGTTATTACCTCTTTTTAGAGAATAGACAAACTATACAACAACACCCTGACTGGAGAATGAATGTTCTCCAGCATGGTATTAATGTACATGTAATGCCCACTAACAAATGAGTCCGCAGCTTCACGGCAGCATATCAAGCTGCCGTGGAGCTCGGACTGCAAAAAAAAAAAAAACTAGCCATTATTTTTACACTTGCTAAGCAGCGGTTCTGCTGTTTAGTGAGTATAAAATCTCTCGCTCTCTCTTTTGGCTTTTCCCGGTTAGGGGTCGCCACAGAGGATCACCTTGTCCACTCATGATTGGCAGTGGAGTTTTTACGGTGTCGAGTTGCCAGCCCGGCGCCCAACCTTCCACAGAAGGCATACACACGCACTCATGCCTAGGGCCAATTTTAGCATGTCCAATCCACTTGCAGCATGTCTTTGGGGATGTGGGAGGAAAGCGGAGCACCCAGAGGAAACCTACACGACAACAGGGAGGACATGCAGACTCCACACAGAAGACACCCCATCCGAAGATCGAACCGGAGAGCCTCTTGCTGTGAGGTGACAACGCTAACCGCTGCACCACTGCGGCCGTTCCTTAGTGAGCATAAAATGCAAAACAAAAAGAGAGACAGATCGTTTGCGCGCGCGCGTGTGTGTGTGTGTGTGTGTGTAAGAGAGAAAGCGAGAGTGATGTTATGTGACTGAATGCGTGTATGAAAGCAGAGAAGATGGTGTGTGTCAGAGAGATCAAGAGACAGAGAATGAGAGTGATCTTGCATGAGTGAATTCGTGTATGAAAGCAGAGGAGTCTGTGTGTGTGAGAAATCGAGAGTGAGAGCAGTCTTGTGTGACTGAATGCGTGTATGAAATCAGCGGAGATTGTGTGTGAGAGATTGAGAAAGAGGGTCAGACCAATCTTGTATGAGTGAAATGTGTGTATGAAAGCTGAGGAGACTGTGTACGTGCATATGTATGTGTGTGAAAGTAGAAGCGATTGTATGGGTGTATGGCAGAGAGAAGGGTCTCTATGTAAACTTGTGTTTTACTTGCTTATTATTTTTTTAAGCACTATATTATTTTTTATATACATTTGATGTAAAATGTTTCCTCCGACACCATTAGCATATAGTACAGCAAGTTTGAAACATTAGTCGGAGAAACTATTTCACATTAAAAATATATAAAAAAATAACATAGTACTTAAAAAAAATACATAAGCAAGTAAAACACAATTTTACAGACAGCCAATTCTCTAAGCTCAATAATGCCCTCCAGGGTGCATGTTAATGTGTAATTAACACCCTTCCAGGTGTGTAGACGCCTTCCATCTGCGGCTTGTGATATCAACAAAACCTGCTGGAGAGACAGATTTGTCTACCAAAGGCTGGTCTCTGGAATATACTTCCCATACACATCAAACAGATTACCTTGCTGACCCTCTTCAAGCGTAACCTTGATGAGTGGATGAGAAACCAAAAATTTGTTCCAGGGGTTCCACCTGTGTCTCTCACTGACAGGGGCAACAGGTGCTGACTGAGGTTTCTTTTTTGGGGGTGGATAAACTCTTGGCTAGGCTTGTAAGGGCCATTAGCCTAATAACCTCCTATGATAAAACAGGATTTATCCCAAAACACTCTCCAGTGTCAATTTATATTAACTACTATTTCAGACATTCTGTATATGTTTTAGTAAACGTTTTTTTAGCACTTGAAACATTTAATGGTGATCACACTAAAATATCTTTGCTCTATTGTTTTTCAGAGCAAATAACTACAAATGTAATATTTGACGTGGGGGGGGGCACGTGCGTGTTGTTTTTACAAATGAGATCTAAACCACTTAATTACTCCTACAGGCAAATACCACGTAATGTACCACTGGTGAATGTACAACAAACTCTTCAACGGCATTCTTTCCAAAGTACGTTTCTGGGCGTTCAACTACCCCCCCCTATAAAAGTAGCAGGAAAAAGAAAACGCATAGTCTGCCCTATGTAGGCAATATGTGTACTAAAGTCTACGACACAATAAATTTCAGTTTATCTTATTGTGGTTTCTTTTTCGTATATTACATTAACATACTCGTCACAGTTCAACAAAAAACTCAAGTAATCATCGGGCCTACCTTATTCTGCCCCTTTATTTCCTTAAGTAATCTATTTTCAATTAGACTTTTCTTTTTAGTCACGCTCTGTGCAAACGCTCGATACAAAAGGCGCGAAAGGGGGCATAAGTTGAAGTTGTAACTCGTGAAAGGCATTACTCATAGGTCGTATCATCGAGTTTCAAACTAACGGCGGGTGCAAAAAGTTAAGAGAATGTTTTATTCACACCGTGTACGTAAAAGCGTACAGTACACGCAAAGTGTAGAAACGTTGACGACTAAATTAATTAGGTAAAGTTGGTGGTATAGAACCAGTTTCTTAGTCTACGCCGTGCAATCTTTTGTGTTACAGGAAACAAACGCACATATGCTTCAAGTTTGTTGTTGCTGCTGGCGGCGGGGACATTTCTCGCAGTGCATGTTTAATAACAATGGCAATAAAAGTTATCCCGGCCCGTATCTCACCTTTTCAAGAATGGAGAAAGCTAAACATTAGTATGGTAAAAAAAAAAAAAAAACAGCAGAGGTTTCTCTTTATTTTAAATCATACCTCCAAGGCCGGTAGGGTTGCCACCTTTTCAAATGCCCAAAAGTGGAACATTTTTGGTACAAACAAAAGATTTTGCAGGCCAATACATAGCCACAGCCAGTACAAAGGACAGAACTTCACTATTTTGCCTAAATAAAAGCTTATTCTTGCAGCATTTTAGTTGCTTATTCTGTTTCTTATTAACACTTAGGTGTTTCAGATGCAAAATAACTGTTTTATGCAACTATTACATAAACTATGGGAAATAATTGTGTCCTAAAATCTCAGGACATTTGCCATTTTTACAATTTTTTTGCAGGACACAACTGCCCAAAGAGGGACTGTCCCTTTCAAAGTGGGACAGGTGGTAACCCTACGGTCAGGGTTGCCAGATTTCCGACTGGCCAGGTAGGGCCAATCAAAAATAAACACAGAGCTACTTCTGTTTAATGCGAAACATCGCAGTTCCGCATTAAACAGAAGTAGCTTTGTTTTGCGATTTTTTGATTGGCCCGTATACGGGCCAATCAAAAATCGCTAAACACGGAGCTACTTCTGTTTAATGCGAAACATCGCAGTTCCGCATTAAACAGAAGTAGCTCTGTTTTGCAATTTTTTGATTGGCCTGTATACCGGTATATGGGCCAATCAAAAATCTCTAAACACGGAGCTACTTCTGTTTAATGCGGAACTGCGATGTTCTGCATTAAACACAAGAAGCTCCGTGTTTAAAGATTTTTGATTAGCCCGTATGCCAGTAACCGACACCCGCAGGCAGGTGAAAGGGGGTGCACTTGCACCCCACTGGAATCCGCTGAGTTAATCTTTTGATTTAAAAAAAAAACATTTTTTTTTTTTAAGTCATTCTTCTTTAAGAAGCCCAGTCGCAGGTTTGCTGACATCATCGCGCGAAGTTTGCGAGCGGGAACTAAAATAAACAGTTGTGAGTCGTGACATCATCGCGCGGGAGCTGAAACGGACAGTTTTGGACCTTACTGAAGATGGGACTCTTGCAAGCGAGCGGGAACGGACGGAAGATGGGACCCTTGCGAGCGGGAACCGAAACGGACGGAAGATGGGACGCTTTAGTGGAGCTGAAACAGGCAGCTTTAGTAAGGTAGGTGTGTGTGTACAGAAGATGGGACTCTTTAGTGGAGCTGAAACAGGCAGCTTTAGTAAGGTAGGTGTGTGTGTGTGTACGGAAGATGGGACGCTTTAGTGGAGCTGAAACAGGCAGCTTTAGTAAGGTAGGTGTGTGTGTGTGTGTACGGAAGATGGGACGCTTTAGTGGAGCTGAAACAGGCAGCTTTAGTAAGGTGTGTGTGTGTGTGTGTGTAAAATGCCCTAGGAGTTACATGGTGGTGGGTAGAGAATAAGGCTTGAACCCTGTACCTTGGGCCCAAGTGGCAAGAGCCTGAATTCCCTACCCACCACCATTTGTAAAAATGTTGCAGGCTTTTCCCTCACTTTTTCTGTTCCTCATAAAATCTGTGGTTTCTGTATTTGTGTCCTTGTTGCCTGACAGCTACATGTTCTCTCGTTTGATTCTTGGCTGTCTGGAGTGTTTCTCCCTGGGCCTCTGCTAAAAATTAGCTTATTTTCCAAGTCAGACTTTCCTGGTTAACAAATGTTAAAAAAATGGGCACTCATTTCAATATCAGACTTCATATTCTTCAGAAAGTGCATGGTAACAAAAGCTTTTATTCTAGCAATTTTTTAAGTGTACAAGATGGATATTTGAAATGTATCCCTGTCTTTGGGACTATATCCCCCCCCCCCCCCCATTATTGGCTTCATCCAGGTTTTGTGCTAAGGTTGAGAGCTATGGCAAGAACTGAATTCACTGAATATGTTTGGGGGCTGTATTCACCCAGTATTGGCTTTGTTCATGTATTTATTGGCTTCATCCAAATTTTGTGCTAAGGTTGAGAGCTACGGTAAGAACTGAAGTCACTGAATATGTTTGGGGGCTATATTCCCCATTACTGGCTTTGTCCGGGTGTTCTTTGCTAAGAGGTTGAGAGCTATGGTGAGAACTGAATTCACTGAATGTTTGGGGGCTGTATTCACCCATTATTGGCTTTGTTCAGGTATTTTGTGCTAAGAGGTTGACAGCCGTGCTATGGTGAGAACTGAATTCACTAAATGGTAGCCATTTAAGTTTCAGTCTTCCTCTTTCACAAAACAGCTGAGTTGGTGTAGTGGTATGTTGCTCTGTTTTGCACAGGGTCCCCTGGGTTCAAGACGTGGCAGTGAAATGTATGGTGGTAACGCAGCATTTTATTCTAGCAACTTTCCAACATTATACAAGCAATTTTTAAAATGTGTCCCTGGTTTTTGGTCTCCCCCCCCCCCCTAATAAATTTTGGCTTTTTCCAGATTTCTTGTGCTGCAAAGTTCAGAGATACAGCTGAGTGTCGAGTCGATTTTATGAGCTGAGAGCTGCAGGGAAGCAAAAGTTTAGTGCTGCTTATGTTTAGTCTGCTTGCATTGTTAATAGCACAACAGATAGTGTCCTTGCTTTTGATGCTGAAGGCTGTGGGTTCTACTCCCACAGTAGGTAGATGCATTGCTGATACTGTACTGTGTTGTAAAGGGGGTGGATGCTGCAGTCCTTTTGGTTAAGATACCTAGTAACTATGAACCTGTTATCAGTTTGCTATCCATTCCCTATTGCAGTATTACTAGCTTATCATTTTTTTATTGCATGCAACAAAGGCAATTTATTCTTCAAGGGTAACAGGTACTTTATTTGTAGATTAAATAATGACATATAAAGCAGCAACCTCTTTATTAGTTACAAATTTCTTTAATGTGGATTTTACTACTTCAGAGATTGTGCATATTTTTTACTGATGCTGGTGGCTATAGAAGGTTAAGTAGACTTTTTATGATGGAAATGTTCTGAATTGGGCAGTTTTGTCAGTAGTGTATGCCTTTTGTTTCATTGTTTACTGGAAAAATGTTCAAAACAATAATTTTAAAATGCCCTCTAACAACTGTACTGTATTGTACAAGGAATATAATGTAATACAGTCAGGAAGGTGTATCAAATAGCATGTGTATGTTATGTTCGATGGGCCTATGATTTTGAAGACAGCCCAGAGTTAATATTTATCTGCCACTGGCAAAATGTATTTTCTTTGAATGTGGGTTTCAATGCATGTGAGTTTCAAGGGCAGAGAAGTTTTAATGTTAGTCTATTTTCATTGTAAGACTGCATTGCTTTGTTTAACAGATATGTATTAGGGTTTGTGCTGTAAAATGCAAAATAAAACTTTCAAATGAAATCCTAAATCATCATGAAGTAAAGCAGTATGCACATTACAGTGTTTATGGTAAATAGGGCAAAATAACCAAGGAATGGGACATTGGAATGGCTGCAGGGGGAGGCTCCATTTGACCATGATTTTGTGAGGGGGGGGTAGCGAACTCAGACAGCCCCGATTGAACTATACCTCTCAGTTGTCCATATCTTTGCAGAATGAATAGATATTTGCTTCTTATTTTTGGTTTGTTTCTCATAAAATTTGTGGTTTTCTAGCAAATCATTTAGGAATGAAGTCACTAAATGACACATAGTTTCAGATGTCATAACCTTCAGAAAAATGCATGCTAATGCAAGACTGTCTTAAGTTTATACAAGAGCAATTTTTAGTAGTGTTTGTATGTTCCCCCAATATATTTGGCCTTGTCCAGATTTCCTGCATTAAGAGGTTGAGAGGTACGTGCAAATCACTGTAGATTAGGAATATCCAAACCTCTCAATTGTCCCCAATTTTGGCTCAAAATGTTGCTCTCCCCTAATAATCCCTCCTCAAAAATGGCAATTTTAGAAGAAAATGTGGAGGGTTTATAATTGTATATAACTAATGATCAATTATAGATTACTTTACTTTTATTTCAGAAATGCATGTAGATGCTCTTATTTTGTTAGCTGCTCAAGTTAACAATGTTACTACTAAAAAGGTGTCCCTTTTTGACAGGTATTTTTGCATCACATTTTGGTCCATTTTTCATAAACTTGTGGTTTTCTGGCAAATTAGTGGCAAGTCATTAAAGCTTGAAGTTAGAAAATAATGGCAGACATTTACATTTGAGTTTCAGATTTTATACCCTTCAGGAAATTTGTACTAATGCAAGATCTACTACTGTTCTATTTAAGTTAATAAGAGCAATATTTAAAAATTGGCCTTATTTTTGGGCCCTTGTCCCACTTCTAGTTCTATGTATGGCTTTGTCCAGATTTCTTGCTCTGAAGTTGAGAGGTATGAGTGTTAGAGCCATAGGTTCATAGGTTTATACTAGGCTATCTGCCCTAAGGCATTTATAAGCCTAGCCCAGAGTTTTGTGGCTTACGCCACCCCTTATGTTAAAAAATACTGTGCCCATTAGTTTGTTGTGCCTCTGTCCAGCAGTGACACAGAGATGATTCCCGGGATAAACCTACGATCTCCCATCCACCGGTCAAGATTTCTCTTGAACAGAGCCAGCGAGGTGCTCTGCCTCATATGGACCAGGATTTTATTCCACAACATAGGGAGTCTCTGGGTGACAAATCTATCCCTCCAGCATGTCCTATTTATATCCGTGCTAAGGTTTAAGTCGCTTGCTCTAGTGGATCTGGTAGATTTGGATTTTTTGAGGTGGAGCATGTCCATTAATTCCGGGTTGGACATGGCCTTGTATGTCAGGTACAGGTCACCTCTGAGCAGACGGTATGCGACTGAATAGAGCTGGAGTTTCTTCAGTCTGGCAGCATATGACAGATTTTGGAGTCCCTTATCCTTTTGGTGAGGAACTTTTGGGGTCTCTCCAATTGCTGCAGGTGTCAGGTGAGATACATCCCGAATGGGGCATTGTACTCGATCATTGATCTGATAAGTGAAGAGTACAGGGGAACAATGACCTCACTTGATCTGGATGTGAATCCCTTCATGATCAGGTGGGCAATGTAGAAGGTTTGTCTAACCACTTTAGCAATGTGAGTGTCAAAAGAAAGGCCACTGTCAACCTGGGTCCCCAGGTCCCTGATAACCTCTTCTGTGCTTAGTGGATTGTCACCTATATGGTAGCTTGGGGTTACCTTGTTTTTCTCGAAGGGTATGACTATACATTTTTTGGCATTTAACTTCAGGCCATGGCTCTGGCACCAGCTATCAGTTTCCGTGAGACCCCTCTGAAGGATATCTGTGTCCGATGTACTTCCCACTATGGCTCCCAGTTTGCAGTCATCTGCAAACTTTGTCAGCCATAGTCCTCCTATGTTTGCCTGTACTTCTGAGAAGTAGATGCCGAACAACAGGGGGCCAAGGACTGAGCCCTGTGGGACACCACTTGTGACCGGCTTGGAGTCTGACATGACGCCAGCTACTCTAACCCTGTGGGTTCTGTCCTTTAGCCAGTTTGCAACCCATCTTGTGACATATGAGTTTACATTTAAGCTGGTAAGTTTCTCTATAATACCTGAGTGGGGTATTGTGTCGAAAGCTTTTGCAAGGTCAAGGTAGGCTGTATGGACTGCCTTTCCCTCATCAATGGCCTTGGTGACTGTTTCGAAGAAGTCGACCAAGTTCAAAAGGCATGATCTGCCCTTGACAAAGCCAAACTGGGTCGGGTCCAATGTCTGCAAGTCCCCTATGTCTTTGTTTATGAGTTCCATTATGATCCTCTCCATAGCTTTGCAGACCAGGCTTGTTAAGCTTATGGGGCGGTAATTACCAGGGTCCGTAGAGGCACCGCCTTTGTGGAGTGGGACAACAGTTGCCGTACGCCACTCCTTGGGCACGTATCCTGTGGTAAGGCTAAGATTAAACAGCTGCCTTATGTGCGGGTTTAGTTCCTCATTGAGTTCATGTAGCACACAGCCAGGGACACCATCCGGTCCCATTGATGCTGTGTTTTTAGCTTTAGAGAGAGCAGCTTTCACCTGCGCATTGGAGATGTCTGGGAGGCTGCACTCCGCTGGGATAGTTATCTCTCCTTTGGGGAGAGGGGGTGAAGTTTGCACTGAACCTGTCTGCCAGTATGTTGGCAATGTCTGTGGGTTCAGTGATTTTTGTATCATTTTGGACTAATTCTGAACATATCTGGGAGTTTCCACCCAGGTTTCTAACATAGCTGAAGAAGGCCTTATGATTGTCTTTTGAATCTATGGCAATTTTTCTCTCAAAGATGGCCTTGGATGATTTTATGAGTGCTCATATTTTTTTACTAATAATGATCAAAGGTGTCTTATGGATTTTGCTCTATCATGTAACAGCTTTCTCCTCTTATTGTAAAGTTTGTTTATGGCTGGGGTCCACCAGACTGGATGTTTGCCCTTGGTGGAAAGAGTCTTGGTTTTATTAGGGATTGCCTGATCCATGCAGTCCTGGAGGTGTTCGTAGAAGGCATTTGTAAGGGCTTCCGCAGCTTGGGTTGTGGTTTCCACTGGCTCGGGGGCCTTGAAGGATACCACACCAGTCTTGAGTAGTGTGAAGTTTGCTTTAGAGAAGTTCTTCACTGTGGTCTTTTTTGTTTGGGGTGGGGGCGGGATGTGGATATCCAGTGAGATTAGTTTATGATCTGATCTCACCAATGAGGGATATACTTCTGGTGTGGAGCATTTTGTCCCCATGTTTGTGATGATGAGACTGTCAGCCAGAGACATTTCAAATTATGACATACTTATTGCACCCCACCCTCCATTGTAGTGGCTCTGGATGTGTCCAAGGAAGGCAAGGAGCAGTTATGCAGTGCAAGCGTGCAGAGCATTCCCCCATCCAAGGTACATCACAAATACGACCGTGGCTTTTTATCTGTCCTTGATTTTGCAGAATGTTCTGGTTTTCTATCAGATTTTTATACTGTTGATTTATGCTTCTTATTATTGAGGAACTGCATGCTGTCCCAGTGCCCTGTTGCTCTGTTTAAGTAGCCATGGTTTAATGAACATCAGGTAAGCTTGTCGGAGATTGTAAGATGCAAGTAAGCTTTAGTAAGCATATTGTTAAAGAATTATCAGCATTGAAAGTCTTTTCGTTGTTGCCATGCAGAGAATATTTACATAGCTAGATAATGTATAAGCCTTGGGTATTGAAATGCATATGACAGTATTTGTAATAAAAGGACAGGATTACAGTATTTTCAGAAGCTCATTGCATTTTATTGGAGACCAGTGTCTTACAGCAGTGTCTGTGTGTTAGTACACTTAGTTGGGTGGCTTTAATGGTATATGGTAAATAAGCATTGCTACCTTACTTAAAAGCCAAGCCCTGCAACAACTAGGTAAGCTCCACACTGAAGTCAAAACACAATAGCTCTGATGGGTAAATGTACTCTGTAGTAATCAAAAAAGGCAAATGTTTGAAATAACTACAGCTTATGTGCAAACACAATAGGTAGTGATGAAACAATGCTCTGCTAAAAATGCTTTAATGCTCTACATTGCTGAGCTGCAGTTCAGTTATTATCACTGGCTACCAGGATTTCACCCACTTCAGATCAAGCACGGTGCCGTTCAGTGCAACCTTCCCAGAACTAATTCAAGTCTGACCAGAATTATTTTGTGTGTGTGTGTGTATGAGGGAGGTAGCATACCCCTCAGCTGTCCAGGTTTTTGCAGAATGTCCAGAATTTTGCCCCATATTCCTCCTAAAAAGGATTGAAGTTGCTAAATAATGAGACATTTCAGTTTTAGATGTCATATCATTTAGAAAAATGCATACTAACACAAATCCTGTTACTCTTGCAATTTTCTAAGTTTATGAGAGCCATATTTATAATCTGTCCCTATTTATTTTAGGCTTTGTCCAAATTTCTTGCACTAAGGTTGAGGCCTTGGGGGTATGGTATGTTTGTGAGGGATAGAGAAAGTGAAATGCCCAAGTTAGAGTTTGCAGGTGGAATTTATTTTCAAGTGCATTTTCAAGGAACTGTGAGTTTTAAGGGAAGCTAAGTTCACTGCTGCTCATGCCAAGTCTATTTACAATGTGCAACTGTTTTGTTTAGCAAATAGTATCTCTATTGTGGTATAAAGTTTTAAAGCTATGTTAGTAGCACCACAAGTAGAATACTTGCATCTTAATGGAGGAGCTTGAGGTTCTATTCCTACAGCATGTACATCTGTATGCTGCAGTCCTGAGGATGTCCTCCTTTGGATGAGATGCCTAATAACTATGAACCTGTTTTTCAGCTTGCCATCCATTTTCTATTGCAATATACCAGCTTACCATTTTTTTAATTTAACATAGGCAATTTTATTCTTTGATGGCAGCAGGCACTGAATTTGTAGATGAAACACTGAAATATACAGTTGTTTTCTAGCAACAACATCTTCATTAGTTTCATATATCTTTAATGTGGAATTATTCAGATTACTTTTACTTAAGGGATATAATTCAATTATATATTATAATTAATACAATCAGGTAAATCAAAACTTTTGCATGGCCCTAACAGTGTGCAAGGAGCCTATTGCTTGAAAACAGTTCAAAGGTAAATAACCTGCCCTGGCCAGATGCATTTTCTTTGAATGTGGGTTTCAATGCTGTTTCATTGAATGTGAGTTTCAAAAGTAGAGAACCTTTAATGCCAAGTCTGTTTTCATTGTAAGACTATTGCTTTGTTTAGGTTTAGTAAATGTCTCAGTGTTTGGGCTATAATGTTTGAAATAAAAGTTGTAAATTAAATCCAACTGCCTATAATCATTGTAGAACTAAAGCATAAAACAGTATGCACACAGATTTGAACAGTGTCTACGGCAAATGGGAAGAAATAGCCAAGTAATGGGACACTGGAATGGCTGTGTGGGCGGGGCTTGGGTGGGTGGACTTGGGCGGGGCTGTGTTGGCAGGGGGCGGGGAGAGCTATGTGGGTGGGGCTCTGGGTTTGCACCCCCTTGCAAAAAATCCTGCGGGCTCCCTTGCCTATACCCCAGGTATCACTTCTGTGTCACTGTTAGACAGAGGCACAGTATACTAACCTCGAAAAAGGGCATCGCAAAATTAATTTAAAATGGGTGGCGAAAGCCAAACACACTCTGGCTAGGCTTATAAATGCACTAGGGCAGATAGCCTAGTATGAACCTATACGGGCCAATCAAAAAAAAAAAAAAAAACAAAGCAGAGGCTGCCCGGGATTTAAACCAGCAGTGCAGGACTCAGGATCAAGCTGCTGATCTCAGGACAGTCCCGACCAAATAGGGACATCTGGCAACCCTGCCTAAGGTGATAGCATTTTGCGGCCCTCAGCAAGTTTCAAGTTAGGTGCCCATCCAGGAGGATGTAAGGTGCAACCATGTTACTGCCACACCCCTTTCCCTGTTAAGGTCCTCCCAGTACCCCTTTAATGATCACCATATAAACTGTTAGTACCCAATAGACCATTACCAAGACTTTTAGCGCCAAAGGTATTGCATCAAGTATGTTCCTTGAGCAGCATCTGTTACATTACAAGCCTCAATACCACAATAAGGTAGCCACTCAAGAGGTATATGCACATGCTGGCTGCCATTTTGTAGCAATGTAACATTATGACAAGCCTCTATATCACAAGGTAGCCAGTCCAACACACAGCTAATGACATTTAGTAGCAATGTTGTTAAATTACGACAAGCCTCTGCACCACATCAAGGTAGCCAGTCCTACAGAGTTGCACAAACACACACACAGGACAAAGAAACCCACACAAGACAAAGACAGCACTGCAACAAGACTGAACATAGACAGGCACAGGACAGAAATCTCCACACCAAAGTACTACACAAATCTGAACAGAGATACCCAGAAAAGACAAATGCAGTACTACAGCAGGATTGAACAGAGACACCCACAAAAGACAAAGACAGCAGTACAGCAAGTCTGAATAGCCTATGCCTAAGGCCGGCTGTGATAAGATGCATTAGTCAGACTGACTCTGCCACACAAGACAACTGCAGACCTGCAGAACAATCAAACTGCAGAGACACACACAACAGCCATATAGAAGAGACTACAGACACACAAGACATACAGGAAGCAATCCTGGGGAATTACAAAGACTGTAGTGACGAAAAGTGCTTTTTTCTGAAAAACCAAAAATGTCAGAGAGAATCTGGACTATCTGCAGTATTGTCAGTCCTCCATATCTCTCAACCTCCTACCACAAAAGAATGAACAAAGCCTCTAAAATAATGGTAGGATAATGGTGTAAAGTCAAGAACATATTTTAAATACTGCTTTTACAAACAGAAAGATATGAACATTTGGTCATATTCCCCACAAGACCCTCACACCCATCTCTCAACCACATAGCACAAAGAATTGTACAAATTCTAAATGTAAAGGCAATGGTGGGACAAAGACAAACTCAGGCACATTTCAAACTTATATTCCACCACAACCCCCACCTCTCAACTGCTTGGCATGAGAAATCTGAAAAATGCTATAGGTAATGTAGGACAAAGGCATAAAATCAAACACATTTCACACTCAAAAATCTAGCTATTTGACAATAGTCTCATAGTCCCCAAATTTCAGCCTCATAGCACAATAATTTTGGACAAATAGCAGGACAAATGTGTACAATCAGGGACACATTCTCAAGTTTGCTTTTAGACAGACTGCTAGAACAATTTTTGTAGTCGTATGCATTTTCTTAAGGAATTAAGTTTGAAGCTCAAGACAATTATTCACCAACTTCCATTTGGAATGTTTGGCTAAAAAACACACTTTTGAGGGAGTCATCAAAGAAAATCAGGATATTCTGCAACATTCTTATATTCTCACAGTCTTTTGCCCCCCTCCCCCCATTAGCACCACTCTGAACAAAGCCAAAAACAAAGGCATAATATCAGGAAAAGCTTAAACATTGTTCTTATAAACAAAACTTCATATAACCATTTCTTTGCAGACTATATACATAATATACACTTTAAAATCATTGCTCATTTTACTTTTCTGCCTGCCCTGATGGAAATGTCAAAAAAAAAATCCAACCATTCTGCAACATTCTCAACCCCCCCCCCAACCTCTTATTAGCACAACTCTGGGCATAGTAAAAAATAATGGGGGAACAAATGGCATTTCACATTTGTTGGCAGAACAAAAGACATTTCACATTTGTTTTGCCTTCCACCTTCCCTTCCTCCTTAGCACAGCACAAGAATTTTGGATAAAGACAAAAATAAAGAACACAAAAAGAAGATCAAATACAGGGTAAGGTATCACCTCAAAAAGCAAGAAACAATCCAAAATGATGGAGGTAGATACGCCACAACTATCGAAGTAAACCAGGTAGACAAGCGTAAAAGAATAACCCTTTATTCAAACGAAGTAAGCGCTTTCACGTTACAAAGAACGCTTCATCAGACTTTAACATAGTACAGAAAGCTCATTGCATTTAAATATATAGGAAGCACCAATAGCACACCTTATCCATGTCACATGTGTTCCACATAAAATCACATCATTCACTTAAAGGGTATAGGGAAAGAAATATGTATATATGTATATGTATATGTAAACTCACATTAAATATACACATGAAGTATAGACAATTATTAATAAAACTATTATGTATATAATAGAAAAATATTAGGCCAGTTTTAGACCCTTTTAGATAATTGCTTTTCCCTTAAAAGAACATTTGAAAAAGCTTATTGAAAGGCTACCCTCAGCTCATCCACTTGTCTGGTCTAATCCATGAACTCCACTCAGTCTCACAAAATAGATCTCCTCTCCTCAGCCAAACTAGCAAAACGCTAATAAAAATCCTTCTTGCATGCAGATGCGAAAGTGTCACAAGCTCATTTGGACCAATCAGAGTCCTTTCTAAGAAAAACTTTCCAGGCTGCAATCAATCTGGTCCTTAGCAAAATTGATAGATTGCATCTTTTCCTGACATCACATCCTGAGTAAAAAAGGAAGTACAAAAAAAAATGTAAAAAAAGCAAAAGTAAACCATGATATGAACCGCGGCACTGACCTGGGTGAAACCCGCCTGCTGAATACAGTGGCGGCATCTTTGGGGGCCCTGACCTGCAGTGAAAGATTGGGGGCCCCACTGGCATGGGTTTTGTGGGGTCTATGTTCGCTTACTGAAAATAATAAACTGGGAACAGCTAAACAATGAACGGGAAACAGCGAATGTGAACATTACCGAACAATGACTTCTATGAAAATAAATACATCGAATGGCCATATAGACCTATATTAGTAGATATGCAATCATACCATTAGAAAGAATTAATCCTGACAAACCTGTGGCAGAAAGGAAATGTATTAAAAGATGGAGATATCAACGTGCTTGTGGAGAATGATTCTTCACTGTATACCAGGCATCTGGGAATGTTGAGAGGCAGGTCTGAAATCCAAGCTACTATATTCAACTATCAGAATATTTTTTTCTGGAGGATCAAAGACAATTTTAGAGGCAGAACAGACTAAGGTAGAAATAAAAAAAATGTATTTAACAAAATGTGAGCCAGCAAGCTGAAGGGGATTCTACTTCTCAGTCTATTCCTATGACAATAAAGTTCATAGACAGATTTTGTCAGTGAAACGTTTTCCATTGTTCCAAAGCAAAATGTGTAAGAGAGAGAAAAAAGCACAGTAGTTGGCTAGAACAATCAAGAGTACCT
The DNA here is from genome assembly GCF_019279795.1 of Protopterus annectens. Taxonomy (NCBI): domain Eukaryota; kingdom Metazoa; phylum Chordata; order Ceratodontiformes; family Protopteridae; genus Protopterus; species Protopterus annectens. The sequence goes on along the minus strand of NC_056745.1, from coordinate 88,740,138 downwards.
TGGGCTTGAACCAGAGTCTGATATTAGGAGATGAAGATGATAAGGAAGAAGATAAGCAATACTGAAATTAGAGATTAATGGGAGACTATATAGCATCAAACCCATTTTTAAAACATGGCTTTGCAAGAAAAAGTAGCTGAAAAAGATGGGAAATTTGTTGACCTTGTTAAACTTGTGGTGAACTGTAAAGCATATATCCCACTTTATGTCATTATGTCATTAATGTTTAAAAGTACAATACAGGGAAAAAAGAAGCAGCTATAGGTAAAATAATTTATGTTCTTATTAGTATTTATATAAAACATTTCATGATATATAAACTGCATACTGTATTGGGAAACAGCTTTGTATAGGGTAGGGTTCAGTCTTTTCAGTGACTGTTGTATGTGTTAAAGATATTAATGTAAACACAGTCAGTGACTGTTGCATGTGTTAAAGATATTAATGTAAATACATGCTTTTTCTTAGTTGTAAGAAATATAGGCTTTATTATATAGGTTAGCAAGTTTAACTTAATATAATGCTGTGATCCTTGGCTGCTGGGGTGGGAGTGGGGTGTAAAAAAGTATGATTATATTAGATGCTGAGTTAAGATTTTTTTTATTTATAAGTTCATAGGTAACAGACTGGCTGCCCTTGTGGGCCATTTTAAGCCTAGTCAATTTCCCTTTTTCTGCTCAAAATAATGTATCCCATTTAGTTATAGAATGGCCTTACCTATCTCATGGTCAATAATTATACATTACCCCTAATGTGAAAAACTGAGATTGTACTATAGATAATTTGAGGAGACACATGCATGGAATAAAACCTTTAGGAGTTACCTCTCTCCATTAGTGGTACAAAGGGAAGCCTGAGGTAAATTTACTATTTCCCATTCATAGATCTGAGATTCACTTAAGTATAAATAGGGATGATCTATCGGGAATCTGTTCCACAGGAGTGGCATCCCATGTGAAATATATCTGTTCCTCCAAACTAGACCACGTTTTTCTGATCCCATTTGACTTACTGATGTGCAGTAAATCTATCAGTAGTGAGTCAGAGGATGCGTTATATGTCAGACACAGGTCACTTCTTAGCAGTCTGTAGGACAGGCTTTGAGTTGATCCATGTTAGACATGTTGTTTAGACATTGTATCCTTTTAGTAAGGTATCTCTGTGGGTAATCCAATCATTGCATGTGTCTGGACAGATACATGCTAAAGGGGACATTATATTCAATAACTGACCTAATGAGGACTGAGTAAAGAAGAGTAATGACTTCCCTAGATTTAGACACAATCCCTTTGTTTATAGAAGGTCTTTTGTGCAACAGTGGGCACATGTTAGTCAAAAGTTACATCACTGCCCAAATAAGTTCCCAAATCCTGGACAACTGGGCCAATTCTTAGGGGCATATTATCAATGCGGCAGTTCCCTGGGGTAGATGACTTCCCAAAAGATACATTAATATATTTTTTGGCATTTAGTTTCACAAACAAAGATATAACAAAGTTATCCTTTGTTCAAGGGTTAGTTCCACTAAGTTAGTAACCTCTTTTCAGTGGAGACCTGAGATGGTATTTATATTACCAGGGGAAATTTGTTCAGGGCTTTGGGGAACTTCCTATACTCATTTCAAGAGGTGCCATGTGATCTTTTACATCCACCTAAGCTATCACCAACTCAAGCAAATGGGGCCTTGGTTTAATGTTGCATTCAAAGGATAGCACACTCAGGAGTGCAGCACCCCTTACTCTGCACTGCAATGTCAGCAATCAATCTATCTGCTGTGGCAATAGAACCTACAGCTTTCTTCACTAAAGGCAAGTGTGCTACCAGTTGGCCCAGCTACACTGCTCCCTTGTCATTTTTTTTACAAGACTGGATGTCTAGATTAATGTCCTTACTTAAACTATAAACAATTCTGTTGCAAGCAAATCAGCTTGGAAATAAGAGAAAATGAAAAAATGCATGGATAATACTAAGTTTCTTATATCTGCAAAGATACAGGCTTGTTATTTTTTACCATTATTAAATGTTCTCAGTGGGAGACATGAAGTCTGCAGCTGTGGGCAATTGGCCAGGGAATTTTGCACAATGTGTTCTGAGCAAATTTTACAAAGGTCCCTTCATTTTCCTGCAGAACTGTAAGTTCTTTTCTTTCTTTTTGCTGACTGCTTTTACATGGAGCTGAACTCTCTGCAGGTACAAGTAATTAGTCTTGAGAGTTCTGAACATTTTTATGCTGAGGAAAATGTAAAAATTGAAAAGTACTATGGCAAGCAGTTCAGTAAAAATAAAATCAAGTCTAAAATTATGAACAAAGGCAGACACAGCGACGACACAAACTGGATAAGAACACACCCAGAGGTAATGAATCCAATAAAAGTTTTAAAAAACTCCAAACAGCACAAAAGGTAATGTAAAGCGCTTTTTGTCTGGTTGATTCACCAGACTTCCTCAGACAAACTCATAGAAAACAAGCACCAAGTTTAAATTAAAAACTTTTCCCTCTAAAACTACATCAGCCTATCAAACACATTCAATTAACATCAATTAAAACATTAAAGTTATATAACAATACAATACCCTACACCTTGTACTTAAAGTTGAACAGTTTTTCTAAAAACAACATTTTATGAAAAACCTTACTTGTCATAAAAACCTAACCTGGAAAACCAAGACATGAAAAGTGGGTACTACTCATAACGCTTATAAATATAGATGTTAAACTAATATAAAACACTTTTATAAAAAAACTATTTTACACATCTATGTATTATCAACTAAGGCTCCTCAACTTAAGAATACAAGAAATGGAGATCACCTCATTTAGACCCGGTTTCCTACTATATTCCAGGCTAAGCTGCCATAATACTTCTTTTTTCTCTAATAGTAAACCTAAAGCACCACCCCTGTTGTCCATCAGAATCTGGTCTATCACTCTAAATGAAAAAAAATGTCCCAGGTTACTATTACAATGTCTAGCCAATGCATTTTCATTCCTTCCTTTAGCAATGCTGTAAACATGTTTCTAGACCCTCTCTTTCAACTTTCTGTCAGTCTTACCAACATACAAGCATGGGCATAACCGGCATTGGGCAATATATATCACAGACCTAATATTACAAATGTACCTACCGTTGATCCTATAAGACCTATCCCAAATAGTAAATGCACAGCCAGATGCCATACATCTACAATAGTTACAAGCCTCGCACTTATACATGCCAGGGGTATGTGCATAAATCTGCCTAGGGAATTCCACTAAAGATTTCAGATTACTACCCCTCTTGAAAATAACCAGTGGGTTATGGCCTATTTTATCAACGGTTTCTTCTTCTATTGAAAGAACCCTCCAATTCTTAGATAAAATACCCCTTATTTTGTAAGCATCAATACTATATTGCGTGACAAAACTAGAGGCAAAATCTTTTGACTGGAGGGAGCCAACTGTATTTCTACCCAAAGGAGGGACTACATTTCTATCACCGTTATCTATGGTCTGCCTTGGGTTCTGGAGTTATTTCAGTTGTTATGTACTCAAAAGTTTACTCTCTGATTTGTGGTTCAAAATTATATTATCCAAAACATCATATCTATTTAAATGAAAATACTTTTTGTTTTAATTTTTACCTCAGGTGTCTTAGTTCTGAGTTGCTCACTTGCAATCTGTTGTTGTATCCTTCCTTTTGTTGCCATAGCTCTTTGTTTTTCCATTATTACAGCATCCACATAAGATTTTTGTATACCCTACTGCTGGTGTGTATCCCTAAAATATTTATTCCAGCAGCCAATCACACACCAGTGTTTTCTGTTTCTTTATCATGAAAAGCCACTACTTTCCCCATTGAAACTGTCACTTCTGCTGCTTCCCCATCCACAACACACTATACTACCTCACTCCAGCTTGCTTTTGTTCAATTTCCCAGGTTCGCTTTGCTCCAGCAAGATGTTGTCCCGTTCGATTTTCAGCTAGAGCGTCTTCTGTGGAGACATGCGTGAATGGGCGTACCTTCGTTGAAGGTTGTGCGTTAGGGCCGGCAACTCAGCACGTAAAAATCAACTGCCAATCATTAGCAGACCGGAGTTCCGCTGTGGTGACCCCTAACTGGGAAAAGCCGAAAGACACAACAACTTTGCTCCATCAAATTCAGTAATCCTGTATTGGTAATCCACTTCCTTCTAACTTTGTTAAAATAATTTCAGCCACCTTTCAATCTGTTTCTTAAAAAACATAACGCTGCTCCATCTGTTATGACATCTCCTAGCTTGGATTTCTATCAACTAACAGAGCAACAGGTCTCTAATAACACCTAATGGGTGTGATACAAAACAAGAGGTCAAAAGACTAGAGGAAATTTCCTAGTGCCCTTGCAAAAATATTTCCCGGGCATTATGAATAAATAGCACTTCAGGTCTACCATGAAAGGATGGCACTGTCCTAGTGGGAATAACTCAGTCAACAAAAGTAAATATATAAAATAAAATAAATACATTTTAACTTCTCATTAGACAAAAATATTTAACAGAGCCAGAAAACCTGCATTCATATTCTTTATTATGATTAAAGCTGGTGCAAATATAGAAACTGTTTAGCATAATTCTGCTAGATGGCTCTGTGCATCTTTCTTACGATTAAACAATTAATCTCTCAAATTTCAAAAGGATTGTCACCCCAAATTTATTTATTTATGGTATTTTTCAAGTTTACAAATCATCATTATCCCACTAGGCAAGTGTAACGTTTAGAGGACGATACAAGGTGGTATTCATACTAAGAGAAATGTGGCCAATTTTCAAGTATATCAGTAATCTATATGTATGTACAGTATATGTGTATGTGTACATATATATATATATATATATATATATATATATATATGTGTGTGTGTGTGTGTGTGTGTGCGCGCGCGTGTGTGTGAGTACATGGGTCTACTACAGAAGACTGAAAAACCAAAAGACTGAATCACAAAATATTGAAAACTCAAAATACAAAAGGATGGAATTTGCCCCTTCTCCACTGTTGTGCGATCTTGGAGTTAATATAGGGATGCAGAGGGGCTTGCCCCCTGCATTAAAAATGTTTTCAGTATTTTGGAATTCAGTCTTTTGGTTTGTCAGGCTTCTGAAGTAGACACACACACACACACACATATATATATATATATATATATATATATATATATATATATATATATATATATATATATATATATATATATATATGGATCCCTATCACTTTATCGAAATTTCAAAACTCCGAAGACTATATGGCTGAGACCATATGGCAGAAGTTTTGGAACTTCAAAATTATAAGAAATCACCAAAAAATAAAATAAAACAACTTACTTTTACATTTTTGCAGGGGGGTAAGCCCCCCTGCACCCCCCACACCCCCACTACTTAAATATACCAACTGCAAGATCACACTACAGTGAGGAAAATGGCAAATCCCAAGTTCTGCGCTATACGTCAATCGCCATACAAAGAGTTTGGAGTTCCAAAACTTCAGACATGTGGTCTCGGCCATATGGTCTTTGGAGTTTTGGAACTTCGATAAAGTGATACGGATATATATATATATATATATATATATATATATATATATATATATATATATATATATATATACACACATATATATATATATATATATATATATATATATATATATATATATAAATATAAAATACATTTTTGCTAACAGCCATCTCTGCAGGATAACTTAATATATTTAGTTTAGCGTGTGAAGAACAAGCAATTATTGTACTTATGCTTGTTCTTGAACTTTCCCAACTTTCCCATTTCTCTGACTATAGGGTTTCCTACCTATGGCTGATCATCTCTTTTGCGCCACGATGTTTTAATGGGGCTGGAAGTTGCTGATTGTGTCATGTCATCCAAGAGGGTTGGCTGAAAGTTAATTGTATCCTTGATGCATCGTTATATACTTTGATCACTTTCAAGCACTTCCAGCAAGAACAGTAAGAAACCAGGGAAATCATCATCACGTTTCTAAGCACAAAAACATACATGTGCTCACACGTGTGCATTCACATAAACAAACACAAAAATGCAAACGCACACACACACACACACACACACACACACACACACACACACACACACACAGAGTCGCTTAACTTCCCCCTCCATGCAAGAGATTTTAGTTCTCCACAATGATGTTTAGTATCTTTCATTTATTTCTGTGAGGTTAATCTGAAGTTTAGTTTGCAGATCTGGCTTTACTTTGACTTTCTTCAATTTAGTATTTTTTTTCTTCATCTTTAATAGAAGAAGCATTTATAAGTGCAGACCCAGATACAGAGAAGAACTTTACAAAAATAAATCTAAATACACAAAGAATGTAGAAATTTGCATGAAAACCTCTAAGACCAATTATGAATTGAAACTAGCCTCCATAACAAAGGGAAACCATAAAGTCTTCTTCAGTTACGTCAGGAACCTCCATTGCAAAGCCCAAGTTTACAGGTTCATAGGTAGGTACTAGGCTATCGACCCAAGGGCCTAAGTAAGCCTAGCCAACAAGGTTCCCTGGCTTACGCCACCCAAGAAGGTTATTTTCCTGTGCCCCTGTCAAGCAGAGCCACAGAAGTGATCCCTGGGGTGTATTTCCTATTTCCCATCCACTCATCAAGATTTTTCTTGAAGAGTGCTAATGAGGAACTTTGCTTGACATAGATGGGTAGCTTGTTCCAGAGTATGGGAAGTCTCTGGGACAGGAATCTATCCCTCCAGCATGTCCTGTTTATTGTGGTGACAAGATTTAGGTCCCTAGAGCATGTAGCTCGGAGGGATTGGGATTTCTTTAGGTGTAGCATGTCCAACAGCTCTGGCTTTGACATAGCTTTATATGTTAGGCAGAGATCACCTCGGAGTAGGTGATATGCTATGGAGTAAAGCTGAAGTTTTTTGAGACGGTCAGTGTAGGGCATCTGTCTGAGGCCAGTAATCCTCTTTGTGAGGGACTTCTGTGGCTTTTCCAGCTGCTGCAGATGTCTTGTGAGGTACATTCCAAAAGAGGCGTTGTATTCTATAATCGGTCTAATGAGTGTCGAGTAGAGGGGAATAATGGCCTCTTTTTTCGTGGATGAGAACCCTTTTCTGATGAGGTATGCCACATAGAAGGATTTTCTGACTACTGTGGCAATGTGATTATCAAAGGAGAGACTACTGTCCACCTGGGTCCCAAGGTCACTTATCACACATTAGGCATTAAGTAGACTGCTACCTATGTGGTAGTTCATGGGTACAGAGTTTTTACCAAAGGGGATGACAATGCACTTTTTGGCATTGAGCTTGAGGCCATGGATCTGACATCAGGTATCTGTCTCAGTGAGCCCTTTTGTAGGATGTTCACATCATTTGGGGACTCGGCTATGGCTCCTACTTTGCAGTCATCTGCGAGCTTCATTAGCCAAAAGCCTTCTGTGTTAGCCTGTACTTCAGAGAAGTAGATACCAAACAGGAGAGGTCCCAGGACTGAACCCTGTGGTATTCCACTTGTCACTGGTTTGAAGTCAGATTTGGAGTCTGCAACTTTTACACTGTGGGTTCTGTCAGTGAGCCAGTTGGCAACCCATCTTGTGACATAAGGATTTATACCTAGTTTAGTGAGTTTAGCTATAATTCCAGAATGGGGGTGGTGTCGAAAGCCTTGGCGAGGCCAAGATAGGCTGTGTGAACCACATTACCCTCATCTACGGCTTTGGTGACTGCCTCAAAGAAGTCGACCAGGTTCAGGAGGCATGATCTGCCTTTCACAAACAGGAATTGGGTGGGGTCCAGAGTTTGGAGGTTACCGATGTCTTTGTTTATAAGTTCTATGATGATACGTTCCATGGCCTTGCAGACCAGGGTTATCAGGCTAATAGGGCGATAGTTCCTGGGATCTGTGGTGGCTCCACCTTTGTGGATAGGGATAATTGTTGCTGTGCGACATTCAGTGGGCACAAAGCCTGACATGAGGCTATGACTGAACATGGTGCTTAGGTGGGGAGCCAGTTCGTTCTGAAGTTCGTGTAAAATGCAGCCTGGGATGTTGTCCATTCCCATGGATGCTGTGTTTTTGGCTTTAGAGAGTGCAGATTTTACCTGCATAGTTGTGATTACAGGGACTCTGCATTCTTCCTGTATAGATATGGGCCCTTTAGGGGTGAGAGGGGAGTAAAGTTAGCACTGAACTTATCTGCCAGGATGTTGGCAATATCAGTTGGTTCTGCAATTTTCATGCCATTGTGCTGTAACTCAGAGCAGATCTGGGTGTTGTCATTGAGATTCTTGACATAGCTATAGAATGCTTTGTTGTTGTCCTTAGAATTGGTAGTGATTTTGTTTTCGTAGCTAGCTTTGGAGGATCTTATAAGGGATCTCAGCTTCTTACTGAGGCTGACCAGGGAACTCCTCCACTCATGGGATTTTACTCTCTTTTCCAACAGTTTCTTCTTTCTGTTGTAGAGTTGTTTATGGCAGGGGACCACCAGATTGGCTTCCTTTTTTTGGAGGATAGTGTCTTGGTTCTGTCTGGGATAGCACAATCCATGCACTTGTGTAAGTGCTTATAGAGTGCATCTGTGTAGGATTCAATAGTTGTAACTGTATTGTCCATCTGCATGGGTGTCATGAAGTTCATCACTTCCGTTTTAAGAAGCATGAAGTTGGCTTTGGAGAATTTTTTTACCGTGGTTTCCTTAATGGTAGGTGGGGGCAGGATGTGGATATCTAGGGTGATTAGCTTATGGTCAGATCTGACCAACGTGGCATTGACTTCAGGTGTGGAACACCAGTCACGCATGTTGGTAATGATTAGGTCTAGGATACTGTTGCCTCTGGTGGGGGTGTGGATAAGTTGATCCAGTGCATTGGAATTTATGAATTCCAGAAAGCGTTGAGTGAAGGAGTTGGTACGTGAGTAGTTTTCCCAGTTAATGGTGGGGTAGTTGAAATCGCCCATTATTAGGGTGTTTGGCTGAACCCTAATATTTTCCAGTATATCAAGAAAAGAAGAGTGGTAATCCTGGGGCATGGTGAGGGATCTGTAGCAAGCTATAATCTGGATTGCAGTTTTGCTTAGAGTTAATTGCACTTGGATAACCTCGGATGCATTATGCTGAGCAACTAGCCTGGAGGTGTGGATATCCTTAATGAATATGGACACACCTCCGCCTTTGGTGTTCCGGTCCAGGTTAGGTAGCCGAAAAGTATGGTATCTGTTATAGCCTGGTAATGCAGGGTTGCTCTCTGGTGCCTTGAACCAGGTCTCAGTCACTGCACTGATATCAATGTTCTCCATTTTAAGGAGTTCTGCGAGGGAGTGCATTTTGAGATTTAGACTTTTAGCATTGAGTAGCATTACCCTCAGTTTTTGCTTGCCTGTTCCTGTTACGGTGGTGAATTTGTCATTTGAACCTTGCCTAAAAAAGGCACTATAGGAGCGGCAAGAGCCTTAGCCAGTATCCAGAATCCCAGGGGTGACAGGTCTAGGCCATCTCTGGCAAAGCATCTTGGTCTGCCGACCATGTCGTCCCAGGCAGACAGATACTGGATCCCCTTAGAATGACACCAGAAGCTTAGCCAATTGCTGAAGTCAATCATTTTGTCCTTGTACTATGGTATCATTCTGGGCGATGGCAGGATGCTACTCAGGGCTAGGGTCATACCTGCCTAGGCTACAAGATTGGAGAGCTCTTCCATGTCTCTTTTCATGTTTATTCTGAATTTGTCCTTAACAGTATCACTTACACTGATCCTGTTGGCTTAGCCAACCTGCTAGCAGATACAGTAGGTTCAACACAAACGTCCCCCGTCCCCCCCTAAGGCCCTTTTGACATCCCCAATACTTGTCCCACACTTCACATCTCCATAGATCAAGTGTTACAAGCTCTATCCAAGGCAAAGAACACAGCTTCCATGGGACCTTATAGTATCCCAGGATGTATTCTAAACCATCTCCAGCAAAAACTGGCTTTGCCATTGAGCACCCTATTCGACCACAGCCTAAGTACTGGCTTCATTCCAGCAGAGTGGAGAACTGCCATTGTCATTCCCTTGCACAAAGGTGGTGCCACTACTGACCCTGGAAATATCGCCCCATTAGCTTGACAAGTCTGATCTGTAAAGCCAAGGAGCATATTATTATGATCTCATAAACAAGGGCATAGGCAATCTCCAAGCACTTGACCCCACCCAGTTTGGATTCGTCAAGGGCAGATCTTGGCTGTTGAACCTGGTTGATTTCTTTGAAACTGTCACCAAGGCCCTGGATGAGGGAATGTCAGTACATACAGCTTACCTTGACTTGGCCAAGGCCTGTGACACAATCCTCCACTTGGGCATCATCAAAAAAATGAAGTTATGTCTTACCATAACATTCCATCTGTGTTGTTCATCTTCACCAATCCTTGACACTACCCTCATAACACAGCTTCAGATAGACTCTTAGATGACCTCACGGAAGCAACCGAGGGGGATCTAAATGCTCTTACTTTCATGAAGGGGTTATCTCTGAATGGGTCCAGAAGGGGAAAATAGGAGGTCCTTCAGAGCACAGGCAGGTCCAGTATCTTAGGTACCAATTTGTCTGTAGGAACCGATGTGGAGGAGGTTGTCTGTTCCGAAGTCGACTTTGTCAGTGCCGAGATATATTCTGGTGCTGAAGAGCTCTTTGGCACTGAGGAAGTATTAGAAGATTTTCGAGTCAGTTCCAGGTCTCTCGGAACCAATGAAGATCTTTTCTTAGAAGTATGAGGGGAAGAAACTCCCTTGTCACTAGATTTCTCTTTGGTCACAGAGAAGGCCTCATTGAATGAAGATTTCAAAAGCCCTTTTAATATTAGCTTGTTCTTCCTCTCCATTAACATGCGAGAGGAGTACCCATGACAGATGGAGCAATTTTCTTGAAGATGTATTTGACCAAGACAGCAAACACATAAAGCGTGCACGTCTGAATTGTAAATTTTACCCTCACATTTCTTAGACTTCTTGAAGCCTGAAGTGCCTTTTGTAGGGTTTGAGGGAGACTGTTTCTGATCTGCCATAACTGGTGTAAAGAGGGAGGCAAAACAGTACGAAAGAAAAAGCTCCTACCATAATGGTATAAAAAAATAAAAGGGGGAAGGCCTTACCCACAATGGTAAGGGATAGATTACCAATGGTAAGAAAGTAGGGAGAGGGAAAAATTACCAACAATGGCAATGGAGAAAAATACCAATAGTAAAGATGGAAGTTAAGTATGGCATGGAAGATTGGATAGAAATACTAAATTAGATAGTAGAACAAAAATTTTTAGTCAATAAGTAGAAAAAAACTCACAATTTTAACTGCCAAAGTTCAGGAGATGAAGAAACATGTCTGGTCTGCGAAGCGACAAAAGAGATCTGAGGTAATCTCTGTGAGGAGCATTATGGGTAGTGCCTGGCTTGAGAGGTTGGAGAGCGCAAGCTGAAAGATAAGGCCAAGACAGTTCCGAGGGTTCGATACCAAACCCACTGTCAAGGATTAGGTGAAGATTAACAATATCAGATGCTAACACAACTTGGCGTAAATTCCTGTCTCATCAGGTGGGTGGCCTACTGGCTCACTGACAGGACCCTCAAAGTCAAAATAGGCACCTCCACCTCTGATAGTAGACCTGTCACTAGTGGAGTTCCCCAGGGATCTGTCCTGGGACCCCTACTGCTTGGCATCTATTTCTCAGAGGTCCAGGCAAAGAGAAAAGGCCTGTGGCTGACTACGTTTGTGGATGACTGTAAGTTGGGTGCTGTCATTGACTCCCCAAATGATGTTAACATACTGCAAGAGGGTCTCACAGCAACTAATGGCTGGGACCAAAGTCATGGCCTCATGCTAAATGCAAAAAAATGTATCATCATACCATTTGACAAAAACAAGACCCCTATTGATTACCACATCAACGGCAACCCCCTAAGCACAGAACCTGTGGTGACAGACCTGGGCATTCAGGATAATAACAACCTCACAATTGACCATCATGTAGCGGCAGTGGTCAGAAAAGCCTTTTACTTGGTTCATCTCAGAAAAAATGAGGTTATTACCTCTCTATACTCCTCCCTCATTAGACCAATAATTGAGTATAACGCCCCGTTTGGGATGTACCTGTCCAAACATCTGCACCAACTGCAACGGTTACTGAAATACCTCACAAAAAGAATCTATGGCTTCCAACACCTGTCCTATGCTGACAGGCTCATATCACTATCACTCTACTAGGTATCATACAGATTGCTCAGGGGTGATCTGTGTCTCACCTACAAGGCAATCTCAGGCCCTGCCCTACTAGAGATGCTCCATATCCGTAAGTCTAACTCCTCACACACTACAAGCTCAAAAGGCCTGAATCTAATTTGCAACATCAACAAAACCTGCTGGAAAGACAGGTTTGTCTCCCAGAGGCTGCCCAGTCTCTGGAATAGACTTCCCATACATGTCAAACAGAGCACCTCACTGACCCTCTTCAAGCACAACCTTGATGAATGGAAGAGAAACCATTCTTTATATCTGTCTACAGTAAGCCATAAATGATTATTGTGAAATCACTGCAGCTGTTTTCATTGCAATAAGGTAGCACTCTAAGTAGGCATTTATTATTACCAAAACTGAAGGATTTTGATTTCTTGCAGGCAAAGTTTTGAAAAAAATGGGGCATTTTCTCAAGAAAAAAATGGTATATTCCCATCAA
>NC_056745.1:88714932-88722432 GCF_019279795.1 Protopterus annectens | reverse complement strand
AGTATTGTCTTTTAGTTTATAAGATCCCCACATTTTTCCTAGCCAATATACATATCCCATCAGGTTTCCCCTTAAAGGATGACACTGGTCTAGTGGGTCTAACCAAGTAGCTAACTAAAGAATGGCGGTTTTATTTGGCTTCAAGGCCAGCTTAAGTTCTTGGGCTGTTTTAGTGGACCTAATAGTGTCTTTCAGGTTTTTTTGTAATGCTAATATTATTTATTTATTTATTTAAATTCTGGTTACGGGGTAGAGCACTGATTAAAGTGTGACAAACTATAGGTTCAGTGCAGGTTACCGTCAATATAGTAACAACAAAAAGCCATTAGGTAAACAGTGTCAAAACAGGGGCAGAACCAATGTACATGTAACAGAGATATTGTGCATACATGTACAAGAAGCATCTACAAACAATTTACAATGAATATATATTTTTTTATGTTGTGGTAGAGATCTAATACAGATTAATTATATCCAGGTTCCTTCTAGAATATAACAAACAGTAACACTAGAGATGTATTGGAACAGCAGTAGCTAGTGGAGCTCATAAAATTTTTAATAAGTACATATTTACAAAAGGCAAAAATATCCAGTTTACAATGAAGAGTAGATGTGACAAAGGTATAGCCTGAGATGAATGATATTTCGGAGGTACCTACAGAGGTAAATGATATGCACTGCATTCTGATATTTCTACTTATATTGTTCAGTTAAGGTACTGTATGAACTGAAGCCTGAACTTCATATTGTTTGCATTGTCACTTAGATAGTGAGGTATTACTGCCTGCCACATTCTGGGAGCAAGAACAGAGAAGCTATGGTCTGTGGTATGTGGCTTGGGGGGGAGGGGGTTAGAAGTGTGGGCTTCTAAGATTGTAATTAGGGTTAGAAGCAATAAGTCTTAGAGTGAGAGGAGATGGGTTGTCTTATTGAAGCTGCATGAAGAGAAGGAAACCCAGAAGAAGGACAGCTTCAAATTGTGCACTCAGCCAGTTAGCCTTGTTAAGTGTGTGAAAGTGAGGTTTGTGCCTATAATATATTAATATGTAGATAAAAACTTCTTGTTACAAAAAAAATAATAATAATAAAAAAGTACAAAAAAAACTTCCTGTTGCAAATATACGAAAAGTTCATATGAAGCTGGACTTCATGTGCTGTTTTGCTTTTGGGAGTCCATCTCTTTCTCCATTCCATCTTTTTAAAAGTTGCTTTTGGGAGCCCATCTCTTTCTCCATGCCACCTTTTTAAAAGTTGCTTTTGGGAGCCCATCTCTTTCTCCATTCCATCTTTTTAAAAGTTGCTTTTGGGAGACCATCTCTTTCTCCATTCCATCTTTTTAAAAGTTGCTTTTGGGAGCCCATCTCTTTCTCCATTCCATCTTTTTAAAAGTTGCTTTTGGGAGCCCATCTCTTTCTCCATTCCATCTTTTTAAAAGTTGCTTTTGGGAGCCCATCTCTTTCTCCATTCCATCTTTTTAAAAGTTGCTTTTGGGAGTCCATCTCTTTCTCCATTCCATCTTTTTAAAAGTTGCTTTTGGGAGCCCATCTCTTTCTCCATGCCATCTTTTTAAAATTTGCTTTTGGGAGTCCATCTCTTTCTCCATTCCATCTTTTTAAAAGTTGCTTTTGGGAGCCCATCTCTTTCTCCATTCCATCTTTTTAAAAGTTGCTTTTGGGAGTCCATCTCTTTCTCCATTCCATCTTTTTAAAAGTTGCTTTTGGGAGCCCATCTCTTTCTCCATTCCATCTTTTTAAAAGTTGCTTTTGGGAGACCATCTCTTTCTCCATTCCATCTTTTTTTAAAAGTTGCTTTTGGGAGCCCATCTCTTTCTCCATTCCATCTTTTTAAAAGTTGCTTTTGGGAGCCCATCTCTTTCTCCATTCCATCTTTTTAAAAGTTGCTTTTGGGAGTCCATCTCTTTCTCCATTCCATCTTTTTAAAAGTTGCTTTTGGGAGCCCATCTCTTTCTCCATTCCATCTTTTTAAAAGTTGCTTTTGGGAGACCATCTCTTTCTCCATTCCATCTTTTTTTAAAAGTTGCTTTTGGGAGTCCATCTCTTTCTCCATTCCATCTTTTTAAAAGTTGCTTTTGGGAGCCCATCTCTTTCTCCATTCCATCTTTTTAAAAGTTGCTTTTGGGAGCCCATCTCTTTCTCCATTCCATCTTTTTAAAAGTTGCTTTTGAGAGCCCATTTCTTTCTCCATTCCATCTTTTTAAAAGTTGCTTTTGGGAGCCCATCTCTTTCTCCATTCCATCTTTTTAAAAGTTGCTTTTGGGAGCCCATCTCTTTCTCCATTCCATCTTTTTAAAAGTTGCTTTTGGGAGTACATCTCTTTCTCCATTCCATCTTTTTAAAAGTTGCTTTTGGGAGTCCATCTCTTTCTCCATTCCATCTTTTTAAAAGTTGCTTTTGGGAGCCCATCTCTTTCTCCATTCCATCTTTTTAAAAGTTGCTTTTGGGAGTCCATCTCTTTCTCCATTCCATCTTTTTAAAAGTTGCTTTTGGGAGTCCATCTCTTTCTCCATTCCATCTTTTTAAAAGTTGCTTTTGGGAGCCCATCTCTTTCTCCATTCCATCTTTTAAAAGTTGCTTTTGGGAGCCCATCTCTTTCTCCATTCCATCTTTTTAAAAGTTGCTTTTGGGAGCCCATCTCTTTCTCCATTCCATCTTTTTAAAAGTTGCTTTTGGGAGTCCATCTCTTTCTCCATTCCATCTTTTTAAAAGTTGCTTTTGGGAGCCCATCTCTTTCTCCATTCCATCTTTTTAAAAGTTCATATAAGCTATTAGGGGGTTCTGCCAAAAACGTGTGCTGATAGACACTTATTTAGTTAGTAATTACATATGATTGTGCTTTTCTACATCAGTTCATCTCACTGTATTGTTAATATTTAGTATTAAAATTAGCACTTTGGGGGGTTCTCCAGAAAAATAAACCCAGTGCAACTAGCTAGTAAAATCATTCTTGTACAAAATTATGAACTGACATGCAAAAGCATCAAACAGTCACTTTGGAACTCCAAAATTAAAGAACCCAACGAATGAAGGCACATACACCCATACCAATACTTTCTGTTCTAATGACCACCTCACAATAATTACCTGCACAGTAAATAAATCACTGAGTAATACAGCAAGGTGCCACCACATTCAATTCAAAGGCAGCCCAAAAGCCACGTGATATCTCACCATGATAATTGAAGTTGGAACAAAGGAAGTGTACACCTGTAGCAATGCTTCATAGTTTCAATACGCGTTTCACTCTGTCAAACTCTGTACCTCAACCACAAGAAAATTCAGCTTAGTTCCAAAATATTTCTAGCACTGGTCATCCAAAAATCATTTCATCTCACCACTTAAACATGCTTGTGACAATGAAAACTCTCAGAATAAAAACTGACCCACAATCTGGTATAGTCTTGAAAACTTTAATCCACATATACGTAAAAAATCACAGGCACATAAAAACTAAGCTCTTTCATCCCTTACATCCTGGGACCTCATCAGAGTTAGTAAAACAATATATAATTTCCTTTTATAACTTTTAACCTTCCTCTTGTTAATCCATCACACATTTAAAGTCATACCATCTATATAAAACACTACACTATACTTCCCTGAAAAAAAAATAGGTGTTTAAAACTGAATTCATATAATACCACAACTAAAAACAAAAACCTAACTAATCTAATATTGTAAAGATTTCATTTTGAAAGCATATATTAAGTACACAGAGTCATTTTATCCATAAGGTCCAGTTGCATTGGTGTTTAACTACCACTGCAGTTCTTTGAATTCTAATCTGAGGGTAATAGGGAGCTATGCAATTACCAGGTAGACAGGGTTAATTTGACAGGACTTTGCTGGTAGCACTGAGATTACAAGAGGGACCTATACTTTGTGCAGACTAAGGTTGATCAATATGGCAACGATGCTCAGTGCTCAAATTAGTTGCTCCTAGAGCAGCAGAAATGCTTGGAAGGGTTTCACTGACAGCTGTTTAGGGAAAAACTGAGCTTCTAGGCTTTTGTGTCTATACAAGGACACTGCTAACAGCCATTGCACAGTCATAAGCACCATGCAAATACAAGGTTTAAATATGAGCAAAGAGAAGCATGTTTTAAGCTAACTACCAATCAGGAAAGCACACAATAAGCCTTTCAACAGCAATTCCCAACTTGGACAGATTAGATCAGTTCACTTCTGCCACAAGGGTGCAGAAAAACACCTTCTTAATGTAGAATAGCTGGTTTGTAGCCCAAGTGTAACAAGATTACACAGACTACCTACAACAGCCATACAACTAACAGATACAATGTAATACAATGCAATTAACTACTTAAAACAGCAGCAGACAATACATTTTTTGAAACTGCTAAAGTACAGTCACAGTATATAAGAGAAGTGCAATAAGTTACTTGAAGCCCTTTTGTATGCCTCCCAGTTCAGATAGACCAGGAAAACACCTACTGCCACTAGATGAATAATCCCAGTGCTCCTAAAGTAAAAGCATAGTAAAGGAGTGCCCAGAGTGAAATGCTACCACAAACAAACTTAAAAGATATAAAATGCTACCACATACAAACTTAAAGATACAGCTACAGCAATGCACTTTAAACAGCTTATAAAAGTGTGATTATTCAATGAAAGTCTTTGCTTTGTATAAATGAACCAAGAGCCACTCAATTGTATAGAATTTATAAAGGCACTAAAAACAAGATAAGCTGATGAATAAGCGATTCAGGCAATAAAACTACATACAAAATCTCAGGTGTTTCCTCAACCTAAACAGACCAGGCTACCTCCCAGTGCACTAGATGGAAAATCCACTGAACTCTTGATGTAAAAACAAGTGCTTGCTAGAGTGTAAAAATGCACTATTTTATCCAACAGCTGCCTAGATAATGAATTCAGAGCAGCTAAATCAGTAGAACAGAGAATGAGAGGCAAAATGCACTTATTCAATATACACACAAGGAAAGGCAAATACATATTTTAAGATATCCAACAGAAGTGTTGTAAAGGAGGAGCTTATTAAGTTCAATTTAAAGTAGGGGTGGGCAGCTTAAAAACCAGCAGTAGATCACCAGCAGAGCTTTAGTTTATGCAGGCTTGAAATCTTTTTAGAAAAAGAAAAAGGCCCAGAATTCACACTATATTTAAGTATCACTCAAACAATTTAACCAACAGAAAAGGAAAAAAAAAAAAAAAAACAAATGAAACGTGCAGCCTAGCTAATTCATGTGTCTATTTCTCAAACAGAACAAAAACACCAGGCCAAGCAGATTTCTTAGAAAAGAAAACAAAGTGAGCAGGTAAAACAGAAAGCGGATTTATCACTCACAGACAAGGCAATATAGGTTTAGTTTCCTCACCCAGCAGGGTATAATTTTTTCCTTTTCTTTCCACAGGTTACAGTTAAAATATTCTACCTTCATTATGACATTTATTAACACTGTATTAATTTCTTCAAACAGCTGTTTTCTCTCCATTTTACTGATAAACTCATAAATCACTATTAATCTTATATACATTATTGTCTCATTCTCATACACAATATCATTACATATAGAATTCTATTTTCTTTATTTTTTATTTATAATAATTCCTATTCCAGAACATTCTCATTTCATACCAACTAAACAAACAATTTAGCACCCTCATATAGCATGTATTATTTTCCCATTTTTTTCTTATTTGCTAAATCTGGTATATAGCAAGCAAAAACTATCCTTTTTTTTTTTTACACCATTCCACCACCACCAAACCTCTTGTATTGTTTCTGATGCTATTGACATTTAATGGTAAAATTCCTCTATCATCATTCTCGTTTGTGGTAAATGTTTTACATCCAGACCTTATTTTTATTTTCCTTCTCCTAAGTCACCATCAACTGAATTTTCACTATTTCATTCCTGTTCTTCTCCCATTTCCATTTCTTCCTCTTCCTCCTCTTCACTTTTTAACGTTAAAATATGTCCTGTTCTCTTTCTGTATAATCACAACCTTGCTTTGAACCATTTCTTCTCTAAATACTTCATTTTTTAACATTTCTTCAGTATTCCCTTCTGACACATCAACTTCTCTTTCAACATCTTCATTTTCTGCAGTAATATTTTCTTCTATTTGTCTTTCTTTTGAATTCTCCTCTTCATCTTCTCTTTTCTTTTCTGAATAGGGATGTTCAAACCAGAAGTGCCCAAATTATTTTCATTTTTTACAAACAGGCTTACAGTTTTTCTATATGTCCCCTTTTCCCACATTGGCCAGTCTTGTACTAAATGACATCCCCACAAAAATAATATGCTTTAGGCTGGTCCCAGTACCTAACCACATTCTCTATCAATATTCACAATTATTGTATTTAACTATGCTGAATTTTCACATCCTTAATATCCAGTGTTACCCACACTTCTGAACCCCCCAGTCCATACATTTCTTTCATCTCATATTTTTTAACTGCATGTTTGTACTAAATAGTGAAATAAAACGGTTTTAACTCATGTTCATCCATATCGGGAATCATAAATTCCATGCTTATTTTTTTTGTAGTCTCCAAGCTCTAAAATAACTAGTTTTGCTGTGGTTTTACTGTATTTCTTTTTTCAGTCTCAGTTATAATTTTTCCAGCAAACTGAAGCTATCAAATGTCAGTTCACAAACATTTTAGCTCCCATATGAATTAATGTTCTTATGTCTTTAATGTAAAGCCCTTCTGGGAAAATAATATTATCTTAATGTCCATATCTGTTCACACTGTCATTGTTTTTACTTTTCATTCTTACCACTGGATGTCTTCTCTGTAGTTGTTGAGAAACTTCAAATATTTGTCCCTTCTCAATTCTTTCTTGCATTCTTCCATGCCTTGTTGCATCTGTATTAGTTCTTCTTTCTTGTAACAAAAATCACTGTTGCACAGGTAAAACATTAAAACTGGCTACTCCACCAGCCGAGAGTACCTCCAGTGTTTTCCCTTCACCAGCTATTACTTCTGTCTCATTTTCTTCCTCCTATAATACAGCCTTTGCAATGTTGCAATGTCACTCCATCACGCTCCCTCTCCTTCCTTTTGCTCTGCCTGGTTCAGCAAGTCAACCAGTACTGCTGACTCCAATCCTCCAATTTCTAACTGTAACAGTTATTTTGTCTCCTTCTCTTTCTTCAGTAAATTTTCTCCTGCTGTTCTCAGTCTCTGGTGTACTCTCTTCCATCTTGGAATTCCCAGAACTGCAATAACAGTTCTCCATTGCCACACAGCAGCACCAAAGAGGGTTTCACTTCTTCTAGTCCAAAGAGTGGGAAAAGTTCCCCTGGTGTCCTTGCTAAATTTCTCCCAGGCAATATGAATATTACTTCGGGTCTCCTCTGAAAAGAAGACACTGGCCTAGAGGGGACTAACCCAGTCAATAAACAGTTAACAAAAAACATAAAATAAATATATTTTAACATCCCATTAGACACAAGTATTTAAAAGTGTCTTAAAACCTGAATGCATACACTT
>NC_056745.1:88689932-88707432 GCF_019279795.1 Protopterus annectens | reverse complement strand
AAGCAAAAGCACCAAGCTGATGTAAAATACCAATAACCCAAAAGAAATCATCTGAAAGAGCAGACCAGAACGTAGTAGAAAATCTCTTATTGTCATAATAAGTTAAGCGCTATCATCCCTCTTCTCTGGGACTTCATCAGAAATGTCAACCACAAAAGATCGACAAACAGAATGTTGACTGGTTACCATGCATCCACTAAGAAAGACTATGCAATTTACACAAATAAGAAAATACAAATAACATAATTTTGAGGGCAAGCTCCCCTGCACCCCATACCCCCTGCTAATTGTATACACTAAATCTAAAATCACACAATCTCCATGGAAGGGGAATAGCCCCCTACCTAGGGATTGTTGATCTCACACACCTGTCGACCTTCTAGATATATCGACCAAATGTGGTCGATTTAAACAGATGTCGACAAACCTGCATTTAGTCCAAATGCATGACCTCCAGAGATATTTATATATGTGTGTGTGTGTGTGTGTGTGTGTGTGTGTGTGTGTGTGTGTCTATATATACATATATATATATATATATATACATATATATATATATATATATATATATATATATATATATATATATATATATATATATATATATATATACATATATATATATATATATATATATATACATATACATATATATATATATATATATATATATATATATATACATATATATACTGTTTATCATGGCATACAAATGCAGGATGTACAATGACTTAAACAGGAACAGAATAATTGCTAACAGGCAGCTGTACAAGATAACATAAATACCTTTAGTTTAGCTTGTAAAGAACAAGCAATTATTGCATTTGTGTTTGTTCTTGTACTTTTCCAATTTCTCTCCACATTGGTCTTCTCATCTCTGGCTGATCAGACCTTTTTTTCCACTATGTTGTAATGGGACTGAAAGTTGGCTGTTAATGCCATGTCATCCAAGAGGGATGGATGGAAGGTAAAAGGCTTATAGTGCCTGCATATTTGAACTGTTTCTTACTGAAATTGGTGCACCTTGTTTGCTGTAGCATAGACCAGATCCAGGCCTGCTGAATCTAGATTTGTTTGTATAACTTGAGCACTAATCCAGGCCTTCTTTTTTGGAGAAGGTTCCCCTGCACCCCAGTGACAAGAGTGTGCAGTTAGAACTTGTCTGATTGAAGACTACAGGAACAGGGCTCAGTTTTGAGATTTTTTTGCTGGTTAATTGGGTAATTTGTTTAAAAGCCTTTTCTGATTGCTTGTAGTCATCTAAAGCTGTTTTAAATGTATTTTTTACTGTTTGTAGTCGTTTAAAGCTATTTTAAGTGTATTTTTTACTGTTTTTGCCTTATCTTTTCAAAAAATATTTTTTCTTTGTTTCCCACCTTTCTAAGCTAGTATAGTCCAGTTTTCAGGCTAGTGCTGAATTCAGGGCTGTGTTACAATTTTCTGAGTTGCCCATACCTTACTTGGATAGAAGGAGGTTTCTCTGTTCACCTGTGAGAGAGGGAGCTTTGAGCAGCCATCTCTCCCTGGAGGAGTGGTTCCAGCCCAGAAGTTAGTTGTTTTTTAGGCTATTTTGGACTAATTTCTATCTCTTTCATTTCCCTGCTGTAAAAACCGCGTTTGCACGGTTTTGCACATCCGGGCAGTGCTGGTTAGCTAGGGCTAAATTTATCGTGGCTCTACCAAGTCTCCTTTTCAGTTTTTCCCTTGAAAGTAGTCTAACTCTCAACCTAAGCACTTAAAAAGCATCCTACAGTCCAGCACTTGCTCAGACCTAATAGCAAGCACTAATATACCCCAACACTTGATTACCCAGCAGGGCAAGGCTCATTATTCACCCCTCACCAACCAAGCGACTAAGCAACTCACCCTACTATTCAGGCATGATCAATGGGCATTTTCAGGTATACTCTCCAGTCCAGCTGGTGAACCTGGGTATCCTGAGGCAATGTTACAACTGCCTCATGTATACAGACAAGCCTCTCCTCCTACCACAAAACATTAACATATGCGGGAGATGCAATTATATAGCTAAATTGGAGGCTAAGCTCTCTCCACCAAAGACTGGAACAGGCAGTCATGAGGAGAAGGTTAACACTTGCACCACACCTCCAGCCTCACACAGACATACTAAACCAGCACTGGCAAAAAATACACATAAATACATGAAATCATACTCAGAGGCTCTAAATAAAAACCTGCAAAAGCATCACAGACCACCAAAGCAGACACCCAAAAAACCTGCACCTCCCGTCACAAACCAGACAACACATAAAACACAAAATCTGTGTGCCGCACAATCACAGCCCTTAAGGCGAAATAACATACCTAACACACTAGTAATAGGCGACTCTATAGTCAGGCACACTGACGTCCCACTCACTAGGCTGGACAGGGAGAAGGTTCCTGTTAGCTGCCTGTCGGGAGCCAGAATCTGCCACGTAACACAAGCACTCAGGTCACTCCAGAACAAGTACAAATATGACTCTGTCATTGTTCATGTGGGTGTGAATGACCTGAGACGTATATCCCTGGACTACATGAAAATAAACATGGAAGAGCTCTCTGATCATGTAGCCCAGGCAGGTATGACCCTGACCCTGAGTAGCATCCTGCCCTCACCAAGAATAATACCGCAGTATAAAGAAAATATGATCAATTTCAACATTTGGCTAAGCTTCTGATGTCATTCAAAGTTGATCCAGTGTCTGTCAGCCTGGGACAACATGCTCGACAAGCCTCGTTGCTTCACAAGAGATGGCTTGCAGCTATCACCCCTAGGCTTTCAAATACTGGCCAAGGCTCTTGCTGCCCCCATAGTGCCTTTTTTAGGCAAAGCTCAAAAGTCAAACCCACCTCCGTAAACAGCACAAATAAAAAAATGAGGGTTATGCTACTTGACGCCAGGAGTTTAAATCTCAAAATGCATGCATTCGAAGCACTCCTCGGTATGGAGAACGTAGACATCTGTGCAGTAACTGAAACCTGGTTCAAGGCTCTACAGAGCACCCCAGCACTACTGGGCTACAACTCATAGAACACATTTCAGCCACAGAACATGGACCAAAACACAAAAGGACGGGGTGCATCCATATTCATCATGGATACCTACACCTCCACGTTAGTGGTGCAGCATGATACCTCCGAGATCATCCATGTGCAACTAACATCAGGCAAATCTGCAATGCAAATTGTGGCCTGCTACAGATCACCCTCCATGACCCAGGACCACCACTCCACCTTTCTGGAGACACTGGAAAACATGAAGGTCCTACCGAACAACCTGATATTGGGCAATTTCAATTACCCTACCATTACCTGGAAAAACTACTCAAGTACAAACTCCCAGGTCCAGCGCTTCCTGGAATTTATCATCTCAAATGCCCTGGATCAGCTGGTAAACTCCCCTACCAGAGGTGAAAACATATTGGACCTGGTCATCACCAACATGGGCGACAGGTGTTCCACATCGGAGGTCAACCCATCACTGGTTAGAGCAGACCATAAACTAATCACTCTGGATGTCCACACCACACCACCACCTCCAACCAAGGAAACCACAGTGAAAAACTTTTCTATAGCAAACTTCACCTTACTTAAGACAGAGGTGGTAAGTTTCACAGCCCTCACGCTAAAGGATAACATTGTCCAAGATGCAGGAACCTTTACAAATGCACTCTATGAGCACCTACAAGGATGCATGTATCGTGCTATCCCCTAGCAAAACCAAGACTCACTCCCCTAAGAGAAGGAAACCAGTCTGCTGGACCCCTGCCATAAACAGGCTATACAATAGAAGGAGGAAACTAGTTCAGAAAAAAAGCAAATCCCAAGAATGAAAGACATCCCTGATCAGTATCAGTAAGAAACTAAGGTCCCTCATGAAATCCTCCAAGGCTAACTTCGAAAGAAAAATAGCCAAGGATTTGAAAGATAACAACAAAACCTTCTTTAGCTATATCAAGAATCTAAGTGGCAGCTTGCAGATATGTTCTCAGCTAGTGCAAAATAGCACAAAATATACTGAACCCACTGATATTGTCAACATTCTGGCAGATAGATTCAGTGCAAACTTCACCCCCTCTCACCCCCAAAAGGGCCCACAACAATACCAGAAAAGTGTAGTGTCCCGGAAATCACAGACGCACAGGTGAAAACAGCCCTTTCAAAAGCCAAAAGCACAGAGTCCATGGGGCCAGACGGTGTCCCAGGCTGCATCTTGCACGAACTACAGAACAAACTAACCCCCCACCTAAACACACTATTCAACCTCAGCCTCTCCACAGGCTACATGCCCATAGTATGTCTCACAGCAATGGTTATTCTGCTCCACAAAGGAGAGGCCACAACTGATCCTGGTAACTATTGCCCCATAAGCCTGACTAGCCTGGTCTGCAAGGCTATGGAGTGCATCATCAAGTAACTCATTAACAAAGATGTTGGGATCCTCCAAACACTTGACCTGACCCAGTTCAGCTTTGTTAAGGGCAGAACATGCCTACTAAACCTGGTTGACTTCTTTGAAACAGTCACCAAGGTGACTGGTTGACTTCTTCGAGACAGTCACCAAGGCCATAGATGAGGGGAAGGTAGTTCGCACAGCCTACCTTGACCTCGCCAAGGCTTTTGACACCATTCCCCACTCTGGAATTATAGAAAAATGCACCACCCTGAACATAAACCCCTACGTCACAAGATGAGTTGCCAACTGGCTTACAGACAGAACTCACACGGTAAGAAAAGCAGGCTCCAGGTCTGACTCTAAACCAGTCACAAATGGTGTCCAACAAGGCTCGGTCCTGGGACCCCTACTGTTCGGCATATACTTCTCAGAAGTACAGGCAAACACAGAAGGACTATGGCTAACCAAGTTTGCCGATGACTGCAGACTGGGAGCCATAATTGACTCTCCGTCTGACACGGACATTCTCCAAAAGGGCCTTATTGAGACGGACACCTGGTGTCAAAGTCATGGTCGCAAGCTAAATGCCAAAAAAATGCATAATCATCCCGTTTGGGGAAAAACAAAACACCCATGAATTACCACATAGGTGGCAGCTCCCTTAATACAGAAGAGGTAATAAAAGATCTGGGGACCCAGGTAGATAGTAATCTCTCCTTTGACAATCATATTGCCAAAGTAGTTAAGAAAGCCTTCTATGTAGCCTATCTAATTACTAAAGGTTTCGCATCTAGAAATAAAGAGGTTATAGTGCCCCTCTACTTGTCACTCATCAGACCCATCATAAAGTACAATGCCCCATTTGGGATGTACCTCACAAGATACTTCCCACAGCTGGAAAGACCACAAAAGTACCTCACCAAGAGGATCACTGGCCTCAAACATATGTCCTATGCAGCCCGACTGGAAAAACTCCAGCTGTACTTAGTCACATATCGCTTACTCAGAGGTGATCTCTGCCTGACTTACAAAGCCATGTCTAACTTAGAAGTGATGGACATGCTCCACCTAAAGAAATCCAAGTCACTGCAAGCCACTCGCTCTAGTGAGCTAAACCTCGCCACAACAATAAATAGAACATGCTGGAGGGATAGATTCCTGTCACAGAGACTCCTCATGCTTTGGAACAAAATTCCTAACTACATTAGGCAGAGCCCCTCACTAACACTCTTCAAGAAAAACCTTGACGAGTGGATGGGTAACAGAAAATACACCCCAGGGATCACTTCATTGGCTCTTCTTGACAGAGGCTCAGTTAATTAATCAATGGGGAGGCGAAAGCTGACACACTCTGGCTAGGCTTATAAATGCCCTCTGGCAGATAGCCTAGTACCTACCTATGAACTTATGAACCTAAGTGTGTGGTTGGTGCATTTTTATATTATCTGATCACTTTCAAGAATTTCCAACAAGAACACTAAGAAACCAGGGAAATCATCAAGTTTGTAACTTAGTTTTTATTTATTTATTTATTTAGTTGTGTGCTCTCCCCATATCTTACAAGATGCAGGGAACACATATTTCTTTTAGATTGGCTGCTAATCAGGACTGACAAGCTTGACAGCCTATATTGTGAGGCTGCCAGCATTTAAATTACTTTGTTCTATGAGTGGACTTTCTTATTAGTTTGTGAGATGTGTGGATGAACTAGTTGCACAGATTGTATGTTGTGTCTCTGTTTGAAACAACTTGTTTATTATTTTTAGTTTATTACAAGCATACCAAACTCCATTGCCAACATAAACATTCTGCCACCATCACTAAGTGACCCCTGCCCAATCACCTTTGCAGTTATCAACCATCCTATAAAACTACCAGCAATATTAAAATCCTTCAGAAACCAGAGTAGCACAAATATAGACCAACTCAGAATCTTTCTCACAACCCACAGCTGGAACCATATACTCTCCTTACATGACCCTAATACAGCAGTTCTAAGCCTAACCAACTTTCTGCTCCAGCTAAAAGACAAATTCTTTCCACCTATTCACAGGTTTTATAAACCCCTCAAAACTGAATGACTATCCATGGAACTCAAACATCTTTTAACTCTAAGTAATGAAGCACTGCAGAAATGAAAATAGACCCCTACAACTGACAAATGCACCTCCTTTATAGTCTTGTGTAACCTACCCAAGAAGACCATAAGAAGGCACAAATAAACTTCCAAACAAAGAAAGAAATGACCTCTTACATTCCACAAAACACTTTTGAAAAGATGTTAACCTACTTACAGGAAGAAAACCTCCTCATGATACCCTGTCTACTAACACCATTCAGTGTGTCTCCTCATGATACCTTGTCTACAAACACCATTCAATGTGGTACAGCAAAATGTTCTCCAGAAGATTTCCTTAAAGAATTTAGCAATCTCCAATCAATAAAGATTTCCTTAAAGAATTTAGCAATCTCAATCAATAAATTCTAGACCTACCACAGCTCACGTATTGCCCACCTTGCCACCATTCATCCTTATCTTCCTCTTCAAATGCATACTTCCTTCCAATTGTGGACAAACGTCTTGAAAAGTTAGTCTACACCCAACTCTCCCTTTATATTAAGCAGTAACACCTGCTCTAGTCCAATCAACATGGATCCTGGCATGGACAAAGTACTATGACGACTCTTTGGTCCCTAATGGATGAAAAAAAAAATCTTGATGATTGGATGGGAGATAAGAAATTCACCCCGGGGATCACTTCTGTGGCTCTGCTCGACAGTGGCACAGGAAGATAATTTTCTTGGGTGGTAAATGCCAGGGTACCTTTGGCTAGGCTTATATAGGCCCTAGGGCCAATAGCCTAGTACTTACCCACCTATGAACATCCTGCTAAACTGTGATAGTGGCCACCTTATAGGTGCCCTGTTTGTAGACCTCATGGACCATTGTCTTCTCCAAAGCAAACTAAATAAAACTGGTATCAGTCCAGATGCCACTCCCTGGTTTAAAACCTTCCTCACTGACAGACACTTCAGATTTAAATAAGATTCCCCCAATCAGAATCTGCACCTTTTCCCAAAGGTGTACCACAAGAATCCATACTCATAACCCCTCCTCCTCTCCATATTAATTAACAAACTTCCTTTTGACCTCCCCATCTCCAATTTATACTCTGTGCTGATGACATGGACATTTATTGATCAAGTCACTCTCACACCAACATTCAGTGCCAATGCCAGTTGCTCTTACATGAGCTCCACCAATGGCTCATAAACCATAAACTACTTCTTAACTCCACCAGGACCAAAACTAGGCTTTTGAAATGTCACAGAACATTCATGAAGCATCTGACTCTTTGACTATCTTTGACCTATACAGTTATGCCATACAGACAAACTCTACCTTCAAATACCTAGACTTCCATTTCCACATAGGCAGAGTGAGTGCCAAAATAAATTCCCTTCTCTTCTGGCCCAAAATGATCTCCCCTTTTCTATCCCAACCAGCCAGAGCAGCCATTGGCAAATAAATTCTCCTTTCTCAACTTGAATATGGGCTCCCAGTTTTTGCTTCTTTCTCAAAGAAAACATTGCCACACTCCAGGCTATCTCTAACAGCATCTACAAATTCATTACAACTTACCTTTCTGTGAGCATCACTGTATCACCCTAGAAAATGCCAAATGGCTACACATAAAACAACGACCTAACCTACTTTTAGGATCCCAATTCTGCAAAACTACTCCAACTGCACAGATTCATTCATAACCTGAAACTCTACTCACGAGTCACACCAACTCTTATTACGTCTTGAACCAACCTCCAGAACACTGCACATGCCTTTTCCTCTCAGGCACCTACTTTTCGACAAGTTCTACCCATCAACATTAAGGTAATTAACATTTTTTCCAAATTCAGAATGGTGCTCAGAAAGCTCTCCTTCACCCAAGCTAAATACTCCTGCTTCAACACAGGACTTATCACCTAACCTATCTCCTTTCCAAGTATGTTCTCCTTTCTCAAGTTTGACCCACTTTAGAAACTCATGTATATATCGTACAATACACTCTGCTGGATTGTATATTACACTGTGCTTCTTCACTGGAATGTATACATGTAATTAGTAGGAACTATTCTGTTATTGCTTACATTTCTGTATTTTTTTCTTTGTGAAATGTTTTGTATTTCACCCCGGCTGAGCCTGAAATTGGTCAGTATTGATCAGTGCATGACCTCAGTAAAGCAATATAATAAATAAGACTAGAAAGAGAGAAAAAAATCTGAAGTTCAGATTAAGAAAAAGAGGTGTAAAAAAAAAAAACGATCTATACAGATATAGCACATAGTGACTCAGCTGCTGAAGAACCCACGCCTGATGATCTTGACATTTCAAACAGTGATCTGAATAAGAACAGGATTTATTTAACTAGAGAAGATAAAAGTGAAGGCGAGCTGACTTCTTCAAGTAATGTCCTTACTAATGATATTGTTACTCCTGTTGATTCTAGTAATAACTGTTGTTTGTACCCTGAAGTAGTTGTGCAACATAATTACAGTCTTAATAGTAATGGTGCAGAGATAAAGAATACAGTTTTGTTATCATTTATGGAAAATAATGATCCAGCTACTCATAAGGATACTGTAACAAGGAATCAACTAAGATTGCTAAATAATGCAGCAAATGTTTACTAAATATGTAAACTTAGCAAATGGTTGCGACAGCTGACACTGATTTATAACAAAAAATTAATTACATACCGGGAGAAGTGCATTTACCACTGGAGGCTGTTTGCTAGTGATGGGTTACATATAAACTTGCATGATACCTCATATGTGGCTAGTAAAATCCTGGAAAAGATTAGTTGTTTTGTATACAATGAAATACGAAATTTGGCATCAGAGACAGAATGTCTGATAGTATTATAAAATGTTATTTTGTAACAGTAGAAGATTGGGCAATAAATTTCATGAGCTTACTGGTCTGATAGCTGAAGAGAACTATCAAATTGTTGCCATAACTGAATCTTGGAATTCTAAAAGTTACCATTTAAAGGATTTTGCTAAATATGAATGTCTAAGAGCAAACTTTAATGGAGGTTTACTCTACTTTATAGGTACACAAAACCATTCCATCTTGTCTTGTTAAAACAGTATTTCATTCTGAAATAATTGTTGCTCAAGTTTCAGATAAGGATCAGAAAAACGTTACACATAGTGTTAAGTTATTGTACCCCAAGTATGTCTATCAGGGATCACTGGGAATATCTGTTAAATTTAAATCATTGTTGTAATAATCGGAAAAAATCTTAAATTAATGGGTCATTTTAATTACTGCAGCATTATGTGAAATATACTGTTTATTAATTAAAATTTAAAAAAAAAATTGTAAATATTATATCTTATAATGGATTAACCAAAATGGTCCCTAGTGTCACATATGAGGATAACATATTTAATATAGTAGCAACTAATATCCCCACAAAATTAAGTAATTTAGGGTTTCATGCCCTTCAGGTCTGTCTGATCATAACTCAATATTCATACATATGTATTTAAACATAAAAAAATGATTGTAATAAAACATAAGTTGTGGGTCAGATTGATTATCATATATTGTCTTCTGACATTCATAATATTGATTTGGATAATTTACTATATTTGAAAGAACATCAACATTGGTATTCCAGGGTGGTATTAGCATTTTACAAATATATAAATCCACTGGCCACTAGTTCAACATCCATCAAAGTCATTTCACTTAATAATGTTATAGTATATGATGCCTATAATATTGCAAGTGAGTTCAATGTTACTCTTCTCTCAGTCAAGACATTAGTTACATTAATGACATTAAAGATTATAATCTGACGCTGTCATTTTCATTCATTCCTCAACGAATGGGTTCATATCCGACTCAGCCACTTTCTTTAGATTCTAGGATCCAACTCTCAAGCTCCTCCCTTACCCATAATGCCCATTCTTCCTCAACTTCCCTTGCACCTTCCCCCAGCCACGTGTTTGGGAGAGACCTAACGGAATTATTATTAGGAACCACAGTTCTTGTTTGAGCTCCTGATCTTTCAGCTATCACTTTTCTGTCATAGCTATGTTGAGATACCTTGTTGTGATATTGTATAATAGCAGCAAACTGTATCTGAGGTAACACAGTAGTCGGGACATTATGGGTAAAGGAGCTGAAGAGTCAGATCTTAGATTCTAAAGAAAGTGGCCAAGGCAGATCTAAGTGTTGGATCTGAATGCAATCTTTGAGGAAGAATGAAAATAGAAAACACAGATGCATAGTTATGGTGAGTACATAACTTTTACTTATTGTCTGTTGTAAAAAAAAATGGTTGCAGAAAAACACACTAAAAGCCACACGAGGGTGCAGGATGGCCGCACTCATAGGTTCATAGGTTCATACTAGGCTATCTGCCCTAGGGCATTTATAAGCCTAGCCAGAATGTGTTTGGCTTTCGCCACCCATTTTAAATTAATTTTGCTATGCCCTTTTTTTGAGGTTAGTATACTGTGCCTCTGTCTAACAGTGGCACAGAAGTCATACCCGGGGTAAACCTACGATCTCCCATCCACTCATCAGGATTCCTCTTGAAGAGAGTCAATGAGGGACTCTGCCTAACCTGGACTGGGATTTTATTCCAGAGTGAAGGGAGCCTCTGGGTTATGAATCTGTCCCTCCAGCATGTCCTATTTATTTCAGTGCTGAGGTTCAAGTCTCTCGAGCGTGTAGCTCGATAGGATTTGGATTTTCTGAGGTGCAGCATGTCCATTAATTCCAGGTTGGACATGGCTTTATACGTCAGGCACAGATCGCCTCTGAACAGGCGGTATGCCACTGAGTAGAGCTGGAGTTTCTTTAACCGGGCAGCATATGGCATCTGTTTCAGCCCTTTGATCCTCTTGGTGAGGTACTTTTGGGGTCTTTCCAGTTGCTGCAGGTGTCTGGTAAGGTACATCCCAAAAGGGGCATTGTACTCAATTATGGGCCTGATGAGGGATGAGTAAAGAGGCACGATGACCTCCCCTGATCTAGATGTGAATCCCTTCATGATTAGGTAGGCTATATAAAATGTTTTTCTAACCACTTTGGCCACGTGGTTGTCAAATGAGAGATTGCTATCAACTTGGGTCCCCAGGTCTCTAATTACTTCTTCTGTACTTAATGGATTACCACCTATGTGGTAATTTGTGGGCACTTTGTTTTTGGCGTTTAGCTTGAGGCCATGGCTCTGGCACCAGTTGTCTGTTTCTATGAGGCCCTTTTGGAGGATGCTTGTGTCGGCTGGAGAGTCGATTATGGCGCCCAGTTTGCAGTCATCTGCGAACTTGGTCAGCCACAGTCCTTCCGTGTTGGCCTGTACCTCCGAGAAATATATACTGAACAAGAGAGGTCCCAGCACTGAGCCTTGTGGGACGCCACTTGTAACTGGTTTGGAGTCTGACATGGCTCCAGCAATTCTAACTATGTGGGTTCTGTCCTTGAGCCAGTTTGCAACCCATCTAGTGACATAGGGGTTTATATTTAAGCTGGTGAGCTTATCTATAATGCCCGAGTGGGGTATTGTATCGAAGGCTTTTGCGAGGTCCAGGTAGGCTGTGTGGACCACATTCCCCTCGTCAATGGCCTTGGTGACTTTTTCAAAGAAATCAACCAGGTTTAAGAGGCAGGATCTGCCCTTAACAAAGCCGAACTGGGTAGGATCCAGTGTCTGTACGTCCCCAATATCTTTATTTATGAGGTCCATGATTATCCTTTCCATAGCTTTGCAGACCAAGCTAGTCAGGCTTATGGGGCGATAGTTTCCAGGATCCGTTGAGGCACCACCTTTGTGGAGAGGGACCACAGTTGCTGTACGCCACTCTTTGGGTACATATCCTGTAGTAAGGCTGAGATTGAACAGTAGTTTTATGTTTGGGTTTATCTCTTCTTGGAGTTCATGTAGGACGCAGCCCGGGACACCGTCTGGTCCCATTGATGCTGTGTTTTTTGCTTTGGAGAGGGCAGCTCTTACCTGAGCATCCGAGATGTCGGGGGGCAGCACTCTGCTGGAATAGATATTTGCCCTTTTGGTGGGGAGGGGGGGAGAAGTTTGCGCTGAACCTGTCAGCTAGGATGTTGGCAATGTCTGTGGGTTCGGTGTATTTTTTGTCATTTTGGACTAATTCTGAGCATATCTGGGAATTACCACCCAGGTTCCTAACATAACTAAAGAAAGCCTTGTGATTATCCTTAGTGTCCTGTGCAATTTTTCTCTCGAAGCTGGCCTTAGACAATTTTATGAGTGCCCGTAGTTTTTTGCTAATACTGATCAGAGATGCCTTCCTTTTTTGGAATTTTGCTCTATCATTTAGTAGCTTCCTCCTTCTATTGTATAGCTTGTTTATGGCTGGGGTCCACCAGACAGGACGTCTGCCTTTGGAGGATTGGGTCTTGGTTTTATTTGGGATCGCATGATCCATGCATTCCTGAAGTTGTTCATAGAATGCGTTTATAAAGGATTCTGCGGTCTGGGCCATATTTTCCACAGGCCCGGGTGCTTTGAAGGATTCCACCTCAGTTTTGAGGAGTGTGAAATTTGCTTTAGAGAAGTTTTTCACTGTGTTTTTTTTGGGCAGAGGGTGGTGTCAGGATGTGAACATCCAGTGAGATTAGTTTATGGTCTGATCTTACCAGTGAGGGATACACTTCTGGTCTGGAGAATAGAGTCCCCATGTTGGTGATGATCAGGTCCAGTATGTTTTCCCCTCTTGTGGGAGTGGTAACAAGTTGTTTCATAGCATTTGAGTTTATAAATTCTAGGAACCTTTGGGCTAGGGTGTTGGAGCTAGACTAATGCTCCCAGTCTATGTTTGGGTAGTTGAAGTCGCCCAATATAATGGTGTTTGGAGAGACCTTCATATTTTCCAGTGTTCTCATGAAGGCCGAGTGGGGTTCCTGGGTTAGGGAGGGTGGTCTGTAGCAGGCTATAAACTGGAAGGCAGTTTTACCCACTGTTAGTTGCACATGGATAGCCTCTGATGCTTTGTGCTGTGCCAACAACCTGGAGGTGTGGGTATCTTTGACGAATATTGATACTCCCCCTCCTTTTGTGGGTCGGTCCAAGTTTTGGGTCCGAAAAGCATGGTATGAGGTATAACCTGGTAGTGCTGGGGTGCTCTCGGGAGCATTGAACCAGGTTTCTGTTACTGCACAGATATTGATTTTCTCCATGCTAAGGAGAGTTTTGAGTGTGTGCATCTTGAGGTTTAGACTTCTGGCGTTGAGTAGCATTACTCTTAGTTTCTTATCCCTTGTGATACCTATGGAGGTGGGTTTGTCTTTTGAGCCTTGCCTAAAAAGGCACTATGGGGGTAGCAAGAGCCTTTGCCAATATCCGAAAGCCCAGGGGTGACAGGTGCAGGCCATCCCTAGCAAAGCATCGTGGCTTGTCGAGCATGTCATCCCAGGCTGACAGGCATTGGATCCCCTTTGAATGACACCAATAATTAAGCCAATTGTTGAAATTGATCATCTTGTCTTCATATTGTGGCATCATTCTTGGTGAGGGTAAGATGCTACTCAAGGTCAGGGTCATACCGGCCTGGGCCACATGCTCAGAGAGCTTCTCTATGTCTCTTTTCATGTAGTCCAGGGAGGTACGTCTCAGGTCATTCACACCAGCATGGACAATGACTGAGTCATATTTGTACTTGCCTTGGAGTGACCTGAGTGCTTGTGTTATGTGGCGGATCCTAGCACCCGACAGGCAGCTCACCGTGACCTTCTCCTTGTTCAGCCTAGTGAGCAGGACGTCAGTGTGCCTGATGATAGAGTCACCTATTACAAGTGTATCAGGTGTGTTGTTTAGCCTTAAGGGCTGTGACTGTTTGGCACACTGGCTTTGTGAGCTATGTGTTGCACGTGTTTTGTTTTGGGGTAGTGGTTGCTTGGGTATCTGCTTTGGAGGTCTCTGCTGCTTAGGCAGATTTTTATTTAGAGCCTCCAAGTATGTTTTTGTGTGTTTATGTGTTTGGTCTGCTGTCGTGGTAGGTCTATGTGAGACTGGAATTGTACTGAGTGTGGTTTCCTTCTCCTCCTGACTGGTTACGCCAGTACTGAGTTGAGAGAGCTTAGCCTCCAGTTTGGCTATATGGATGCATCTCTCACATGTGTTGGAATTTATTGAGAGGAGGAGAGGGTTGTCTGTGTACATGAGGCAGTTGTAACATTGCCTCAAGATTCCCAGATTCACCAGCTGGACCGGAGAGAAGATTGACAACTGACCTTTGGATATGCTAGAATAGTATTGGGAATTCCTTTATAATTGAAAAAAAAGGGCCAATGGGGAATAAGGTACTCGAGAGGACTTTGTGAGAGTGTAGTGCTTTTAATTTTTTAGTGCTGACATATAATTGCTTTAGTGAGCAAGTGCCTTTAGTGAGCAAGTGCCAGGTAACTTAAATGCAATGTGTTACAGGTAACTTAAATGCAAAAACGACAAACAGTAACTTTCTTTTAAGTGAAACAAGGAAATGAGTGCAGTAAGCAATGCAGATATCACTAGGGATCCACAGAAGCGCTGAAAAGCCGCGTTTTAGGTGGTATTAGCATTTCAGGGAAATAACAAGCAAACAAACAACACGCATACAAACAGAGCTAGATTCAGCAGGCCTGGATCTAGTCTATGCTACAGCAAACAAGGTATACCAATTTCAGTAAGAAACAGTTGAAATATACAGGCACTATAAGCCTTTAACCAGAAATTCCCAGCTCAGAAGGGCAGAGTCCAGCCTCTCCTCCCACAAGAGTGCAGACCACGAACCTTCTTAATGTAAAATAACTGGCCTGAAGCCCAAGTGCTTAAACCAGAACTAATACACTTTTAGAATAACAGACACTGAGCCCTCAATCAGCAGTTCCCAACTTAGAAGGATGTAAGCCACCTGTCCTGCCACCACAGTGCAGGCCACAAACCTTCCTAATGTAAAACAACTGGTCTGAAGCCCAAGTGCTTAATCCAAAAGACTTAGAATGATAGCTACACTTTAATCAAGTTACTACCAAGCAGTAATAAATACAATTGAATACTTTGAATAATGCCTGGATTAGTGCTCAAGTTATACAAACAAAGCTAAATTCAGCAGGCCTGGATCTAGTCCATGACAAGCTCTACAATAGCATTTAAGAAAGGAAGAAATCTGAAGAGTGTCTTTAAAACTAAGCAACTTTCACATAAACATAATGTGGGTTACATGAGGAAAATTAAAACAGAATGACTCCATGACAAAAATGTGAAACAAGTCACAAATCCAAGTAGTACAAGTAGAATTTATTCAATCCAAAGCCACAAACTGGAAGCTGATAAACGCTTTCATCCCATATCCACAGAACTTCATCAGATAAATTAAAAAAAAACATAGTGTACTTTTTAAAGGTAATTTAAGAAACGTCACATACAACACATTAAAAAGACATGCCCCTTAAAGCCGCAAGATAAAAACTGTAAAATGTAAGATATAGTAAAAAAGCATGTACTGAACCTATATGAAAGGTAATTGTACTCATAAAAATACCTTATAAATGCATATCAAGAATATATATATATATATATATATATATATATATATATATATATATGAAGCAGTGATAAAATAGAATATTACCAATTTATAAATAAATAAATAATGAATAAATAAAAAAAATAATAATGAATAATATGTAAATTATCTCTCCAATGCCCTAAGTCTTACTAGGGAGCTAATAGAAATGTTCTCATTCAACCCTGGCCAGTTGCCTGCATCTAAAAACAACTGCCAGTAAAGCTCCCTTTTCTCTAAAAGAATTGACCAAGCTCCACCTCTAATTTCAGTTGAAATATTGTCAATAACAAAAAAGTGAAAAAATTGCCCTTCATTTTCTAATATATGCTTACTTAAGACATTTGTTTCCTGTTTTGTTCTAATGTCATATAAGTGTTTGTAAACACATTTTGTAATTTTCTGTCAGTTTTCCCAGTGTAGAAATAGCAACAATTGTCACACATAGCACAATATATAACTCTCTCAGAATTACAATTGTATCTGTGGTGAATTCTAATCTTATTGTTGTTAATATTGAACATGTCCCCTTCCTTAATATATTTACGGAAGTGACACATCCCACATTTCCTCATGTAACCCACATTATGTTTATGTGAAAGTTGCTTAGTTTTAAAGACACTCTTCAGATTTCTTCCTTTCTTAAATGCTATTGTAGAGCTTGTAGCTATATATTGTCTTACACCCTTATCTTGTCTTAAAATAGACCAATTCTTGTCCTAAATACTCTTTAATTCAGAACTATCAGATGTAAACTTCATATTAAAGGATGTTCTATAATCCTTATTCTCAATATCTTTGCTGCAGGCGGTATCAATAAAAATGTAAGTGTTTTGTGTTTCAAATTCTGATAAAAGGGGTAGATAAAAACTTCTTTCCCTTTTGTTAATTACCTCAAGTAAAATGTCCATAACAAATTTAATTGGATAACCTCTTTTTAAAAACATGTGCTTGAGGCAGTCGCATTCATTTAGGAATTCCTCCATATTCGAACCCATCTATGCAGCACAAACAAATTGCCCCTTAACAATAGCTTTCTTTTGCCTTAAGGGGTGGGTGCTTGAATAGTGGAGCAACGAATTGGAGTATGTCTCCTTCCTATAAATCTTGGATGTAAATGTTTTGTTCTGATAGTCCTTAGTTAAAAGGATGTCAAGAAATGACATCTCATGTAAATCAAAATTGTGGGTAAACTTCAAAAATTGCGTGGTAGAATCAATGAATGACATAAAATCATTGATTAGACCATAAGGACCATCCCACAAGATAAAAATATCATCCAGATAGTGGGTGTAGTACTTTATATATATATAAAAACTTGAAGGAAATAAAAATGTCTTCTCCCATTGCATTATAACTACATTAGCATAGAAGCCGCCACAGGCAGAACCCATGGCCACTCCCTCTTGTTGAAGGAAAATCTCATTATTAAATAAAATGAAATTATTCTTAAGTACTTTTTCCATAAGATGTGTTTATACTAGCACATTAAGATGTTTAACT
>NC_056745.1:88629932-88684932 GCF_019279795.1 Protopterus annectens | reverse complement strand
ATGGGGCTGGAAGCTAGCTGGTAGTTTGGTATCATCTAGGAGAGTTGGCTTAGTGCTTCTTTGTATATAATGATCATTTTCAATCACTTCCAGCAACAGCACTAAAAAACAGGGAAATCATCAAGTTTGGTTATGTGTGTATGCATGTACATCACACACACACACACACACACACACACACACACACACACACACACCCTGTTGATTAACTCTTTACAGCGTCACCTCGGTGATTTTGTCCTCCACTATGATTTTTAGTGTCTTTCCTCTCTTGCTAGAAGTGTAAACTGGACTGTTTTTTGCTCAAAGTTCAACAAAGTCTAATACAGGGATAAGTGTGATAGTTATTGTCATCCACTGATAAACCCCCCAGGTCTGAATGAAAATTGATGTATAAAATGCTACCTGAATATTTTACAGACTGTTACACTTTCTTAGGATTTTATCTACCTGCAACCTGCTTATGTTTGATTGGCCATTATCATGTCATGTGATGGTTTTGTAACCTTATCTAAACTAGTGTTGTAATGGTGAAGCACTAAAAACTTTTTATTAAAGTTTTTACCCAGCCATGCCATGTTCTCTCAGAGTGTTGCTTTTAATTTTCACAATAGCTTAGATTCTGCATTCACAAGTGCTGACACATATAGGTTCATAAATTCATAGATATTTCAAGGCTATTGAGTGTTATGACCATTTACATACTGCCAGCAGCCTCTGTCAGGCCGCACATCCAGTCTCCAGCACGGTCATACCAGTCAGTCCTGAAGTAAACTTGTGGATACCTATCCACTCCTCTAGGATATGTTTAAAGGAAGATAGTGACTTGCACAACTTGATATGCAGGTGAACGTTATTCCAGAGACTGGGGGTGTACTGGGTTATAATAACCTGTCTTCCACCATTTTTTATTTATCTGTTGGTGAAATGTAGGTCCCTGGTTCTAGTATTGATGGAGCTATTGGAGCTGCAGATTTACAGAAGGCCCAGGACAATAGGGTCTCTAATGGCATCGGAACTGAGACAGAGATCATCCCTCAAAAGTCTATTAGACACTGAATAAAGGGATACAACTTCCTGCTCAATTCATAGCTCAGAGACATTAGGCCTCTGTTTTTTTGATAAGGAATCTTTAGAATCTTTTCAAGGGGAACTGTACTTGAAAATTGGCCTGCTCACTGTGGAGTATAAAATAATGGTGACCTCTTTTGAACTTGATGATATCCCTTTGGCAATTAGCTGTGTTTAATAAAAGTATTTCCTGACAACCGTTCTCATATAAAGATCAAAAGAGAAGGAGTTAACCCAAGTTGCTAAGTCCCTGACTACATTTTCATTTTGTTGTTGGTGTGTTATATATACAGTATGATGAATGGAAGGATTGTGATTTTATACTTTTTAGCATTTAGTTTGAGCCCATTTTTAGTACTCTTAATGTTTACTATGATTTCAGTCTGGAGGGTTTAGGTGTCAGTGGGTGACTTAGCAACAGGCCCTAGTTTGCAGTTGTCTGCAAACTTCAATAGCCAGAGATCTTGGCTCTCATTGGAAATCTGAAAAGTAAATGCCAAAAGGAAGAGGTCCCAGCACATATCAGTGAGGTACACCAATGGTCACTTTCACTCCTCCTGATGAAGGACCAGAAGCTGTGTAGGTTCTGTCTTTCAGGTTTTGTTATCCATCTTACCACATGTAGGTTGCTTTTTAAAGCGTTTAGCTTCTATATGATGCCAGCATGAGGAATGTTATTGAAGGCCTTGGCTGGGTCAAAATGTACTATGTGTACTGCATGTCCAGTATCGACAGGATCTGTTACCCTGTCAAAGAAGTTTACCAGCTTCAACAGACAGGATTTACTCTTCAAAAGGTTAAGCTGTTGGGGAGTCTAGTCTAATAAAATTCTTGGTATCATTCTTTATGAGGTCAGTTATAATATATTCCATGGCTTTGCATATGAGCCTTGTAAGGCTGATATGTCAGTAATTACCTGGGTCAGTTGTAAGGCCACCATTATGAAAGGGCACCACACATCAGAGACAAAACCAGTAGCTAGATTTAAGTTAAACAGCTTGCAAGGGCATGTTTAACACTAGTAATTAAGCAACCAGGTATATTACCAGAGCTTATCCTAGCAATCCTGTCTTGGTTTGTGATTTACTGTATTGTTTCTGGTAAGAGAAATTTAATTTGAATTTATATTTTATTTCTTACCATTTGTTTCACTGTCTATACAAAGGAAGGGATAGCTTGTAGATAAGATCTACTTTGATTTATATTTTGTTTTACCTTTATTTTGCACTGTTTGTTGTTCGAAAGGGATAGGTTTTAGACAGACAAACTATGCACCATAAGAGACCTAGTCAGCTAAAAAGTCACACAGACTGCAGAGAGAACAATCCAGAGCTTATCTAAACAATACTGTCTTGGTTTGCAGTTTATTGATCTTTACTGTTAAGAAAAGATGTGACTGAGCGAAAGTGAGCAGATGCTACTGTGTACATTTGCATGTAACATAAAGATTTTGTCTGACTTTCAGAACTTTCACAGTCAGAGCAACAACTTTACTGTACTTAATTTAGTTGTACATCGGTTGTGTGATTTTTCTCACAGAAGTTTAAGTTCTCCTTAAATTCTGCGGTCACTGATTTTGATTATTCTTATCTTTTATAACATTTTATTCATTTGAAGCTGAATATGG
This sequence comes from Protopterus annectens, assembly GCF_019279795.1. NCBI lineage: Eukaryota > Metazoa > Chordata > Ceratodontiformes > Protopteridae > Protopterus > Protopterus annectens. The sequence continues at coordinate 88,682,234 of NC_056745.1, read as the reverse complement.
ATTCCTTAAATAAGCATGTCATTAATGATTTGCCAAAGCACAAATATCTTGTACAGTGTAATAAATGCTATGCATATTTAAACGTAACACCTGATAACGCTGGTAATCTCTGTTCCTCATGTCAAAAGTTGGATGATTTGCTCACCATTGTTAGTAGTAAATCTAGACTTACTGATGATGATTGCACTTGTGCAACTGGCATGGCTTGGAGAACTGTTGTTTCATATATTAATGACTGGACTAGTGAGATAAATAATGTTAGGCAAGGAACAAATAGAACGCATTTAGGAACGGATGTGTCTATTGTCTGCAAAGATCATTCAACCCCTATGAAACAAGATGATGCCCCTAACAACTTTAGAATTGTGGATACAAGTATTCAGCAATCTGTGGGATCAGAGTGTTTAGAATGAAATAAAAAAGAAAGAAAGAAAGGAAGAAGTTCACAACAAATAACAAGGCCGAAAAAGAAACTGATTAATGTGTATAAAGTAAAGACAATACTCACTAAAAAGGATACTGCTTTGTTATGTAACAGATGGATTACAGGGAATAACATTTTTCATCAGAAAACCTTCAGTCTATAGAAAAAGACAGCTTGTTTCCAAAACATAAGGTAGAAAAAAGAAGCAATAGGCAGGTGAAAAAGAAGAAATCAAAACTGAATGCTGAAGGACTTGAAGAACATTACTGTAAGAAAACAGAGGACTGCGGTGGTGGTGCTGCGGTAGCGTTGTCACCTCACAGTAAGATGTTGTCCTGTTCGATTCTCAGCTAGAGCGTCTTCTGTGTGGAAACATGCGTGAATGGGTGTACCTTCATTGAAGGTTGTGCGTCAGGGCCGGCAACTCGGCACGTAAAAATCTACTGCCAATCATTAGCGGATCGGAGTTCCGCTGTGGCGACTCCTAACTGGGAAAAGCCGAAAGACACAACAACAGCACCAACTGTAAGAAAACGGAGGAGAAAGATAGATGCTGACAACATGTCTCAAGCTGTGGACATACAAAGCCAGCTGGATGAGAACTGCATGCTTGCAAATGTAATATGCAGTGAAAACAGTGGTATTAATAAGTCTAATGCTGATGAAGATCATTCCTTTGTAACAATTTATAGAGCAGATATTACTGAATTTGAAGTTGAAGATTCTTCAGAACTGGTCAGAAAATATATTCTTGTAACTAGAGATACAGTTATTACAGGAAATAATACTTACTGTACATTTGCAAAGAAGATAGTGAATATCAAATCATGTTATAATTGCCAGAAGCAAAAATACAGGATGTGAGACAAGCCTTAGAATGCCTTAATGTAAGGAAGTATGGATCTGGTTTTATTCATGTTGGTACAAATGATTTCATCCACAAGGACTCTTTGACTGTTAGTAGGGGAACTTATAGCCCTCTTAGATAGTATAGCATGTACTGGTGTTAGGACATATTTTTCACAAATCACATATAGAAAGGAGAGTCAAGTCGCCATGAAGGAAAAGATTTTTGGGGTAAATAGTTGCATGAAAAAAGTCCTGTTTTAAAAAATGGAAATGTGTAGAGCATCCGAAACTAATTTTGGGCACACGTGTGTTCAGACAGGATGGTGTGCATTTGTCAAGATCAGGGAGGAGATTTTTGCAGCAGATATTTTGCAATATTTGACAAACACAAGGCAGGATTTTTGCCAGGACAAAAAAATAACAGTTCACAGATAAAAACATTTGCTGCATCTCTGATGATTGTTAATGCTAGAAGCATTAATAATAAGGTTTTATTATTCGAATATGCGCTATGTTCCCACAAAATTGATGTTGTTACTGTAAGTGAAACATGATTAAAGAACAATGACTGGAAACCACTTCTGTCATAGTATAAATGTTTTTATTGTAACAGACATTCTAGCAAAAAATCAGGTGGAGGCGTTACGATAGCGATTAAAGATAGTTATGAGACATGTGATTATTACATGTTCAGTGACAACACCATTACTGTGACAATAAAGACAACCTTGGAACATATAACAATTGTTAGACTGTATAGACCACCAAAATCAAGTGCTGGTGACCTAGAGGAATTCAAACATTTCTTGCATCAAACACAGGAGGAGAGAATAATATTAGCTGGGGACTTAAATTTACCAAAAACAGACTGGAATAATATTAATTCAACAACATTAGTAAGGAAATTATTCACAACATATATTCATTAGGATCTAGGATTATTGACTGAAAGTTCAATAGTCCTATTCCACAATACCCGAATGCACTTTAACAAAAGCGCTTTCACCGAAAAAGCGCCTTCATTAAAGTCCGTTCAAAAAAAAAAAAACATAAATCATGAAATCCTCCAAGGCTAACTTCGAAAGAAAAATAGCCAAGGATTTGAAAGATAACCACAAAACCTTCTTTAGCTATATCAAGAATCTAAGTGGCAGCTTGCAGATATGCTCTCAGCTAGTGCAAAATAGCACAAAATATACTGAACCCACTGATATTGTCAACATTCTGGCAGATAGATTCAGTGCAAACTTCACCCCCTCTCACCCCCAAAAGGGCCCACAACAATACCAGAAAAGTGTAGTGTCCCGGAAATCACAGACACACAGGTGGAAACAGCCCTTTCAAAAGCCAAAAGCACAGAGTCCATGGGGCCAGACGGTGTCCCAGGCTGCATCTTGCACGAACTACAGAACAAACTAACCCCCCACCTAAACACACTATTCAACCTCAGCCTCTCCACAGGCTACATGCCCATAGTATGTCTCACAGCAATGGTTATTCTGCTCCACAAAGGAGAGGCCACAACTGATCCTGGTAACTATTGCCCCATAAGCCTGACTAGCCTGGTCTGCAAGGCTATGGAGTGCATCATCAAGGAACTCATTAACAAAGATGTTGGGATCCTCCAAACACTTGACCTGACCCAGTTCAGCTTTGTTAAGGGCAGATCATGCCTACTAAACCTGGTTGACTTCTTTGAAACAGTCTCCAAGGTGACTGGTTGACTTCTTCGAGACAGTCACCAAGGCCATAGATGAGGGGAAGGTAGTTCGCACAGCCTACCTTGACCTCGCCAAGGCTTTTGACACCATTCCCCACTCTGGAATTATAGAAAAATGCACCACCCTGAACATAAACCCCTACGTCACAAGATGAGTTGCCAACTGGCTTACAGACAGAACTCACACGGTAAGAAAAGCGGGCTCCAGGTCTGACTCTAAACCAGTCACAAATGGTGTCCAACAAGGCTCGGTCCTGGGACCCCTACTGTTCGGCATATACTTCTCAGAAGTACAGGCAAACACAGAAGGACTATGGCTAACCAAGTTTGCCGATGACTGCAGACTGGGAGCCATAATTGACTCTCCGTCTGACACGGACATTCTCCAAAAGGGCCTTATTGAGACGGACACCTGTTGTCAAAGTCATGGTCGCAAGCTAAATGCCAAAAAAATGCATAATCATCCCGTTTGGGGAAAAACAAAACACCCATGAATTACCACATAGGTGGCAGCTCCCTTAATACAGAAGAGGTAATAAAAGATCTGGGGACCCAGGTAGATAGTAATCTCTCCTTTGACAATCATATTGCCAAAGTAGTTAGGAAAGCCTTCTATGTAGCCCATCTAATTACTAAAGGTTTCGCATCTAGAAATAAAGAGGTTATAGTGCCCCTCTACTTGTCACTCATCAGACCCATCATAAAGTACAATGCCCCATTTGGGATGTACCTCACAAGATACTTCCCACAGCTGGAAAGACCACAAAAGTACCTCACCAAGAGGATCACTGGCCTCAAACATATGTCCTATGCAGCCCGACTGGAAAAACTCCAGCTGTACTTAGTCACATATCGCTTACTCAGAGGTGATCTCTGCCTGACTTACAAAGCCATGTCTAACTTAGAAGTGATGGACATGCTCCACTTAAAGAAATCCAAGTCACTGCAAGCCACTTGCTCTAGTGAGCTAAACCTCGCCACAACAATAAATAGAACATGCTGGAGGGATAGATTCCTGTCACAGAGACTCCTCATGCTTTGGAACAAAATTCCTAACTACATTAGGCAGAGCCCCTCACTAACACTCTTCAAGAAAAACCTTGACGAGTGGATGGGTAACAGAAAATACACCCCAGGGATCACTTCATTGGCTCTTCTTGACAGAGGCTCAGTTAATTAATCAATGGGGAGGCGAAAGCTGACACACTCTGGCTAGGCTTATAAATGCCCTCTGGCAGATAGCCTAGTACCTACCTATGAACTTATGAACCTAAGTGTGTGGTTGGTGCATTTTTATATTATCTGATCACTTTCAAGAATTTCCAACAAGAACACTAAGAAACCAGGGAAATCATCAAGTTTGTAACTTAGTTTTTATTTATTTATTTATTTAGTTGTGTGCTCTCCCCATATCTTACAAGATGCAGGGAACACATATTTCTTTTAGATTGGCTGCTAATCAGGACTGACAAGCTTGACAGCCTATATTGTGAGGCTGCCAGCATTTAAATTACTTTGTTCTATGAGTGGACTTTCTTATTAGTTTGTGAGATGTGTGGATGAACTAGTTGCACAGATTGTATGTTGTGTCTCTGTTTGAAACAACTTGTTTATTATTTTTAGTTTATTACAAGCATACCAAACTCCATTGCCAACATAAACATTCTGCCACCATCACTAAGTGACCCCTGCCCAATCACCTTTGCAGTTATCAACCATCCTATAAAACTACCAGCAATATTAAAATCCTTCAGAAACCAGAGTAGCACAAATATAGACCAACTCAGAATCTTTCTCACAACCCACAGCTGGAACCATATACTCTCCTTACATGACCCTAATACAGCAGTTCTAAGCCTAACCAACTTTCTGCTCCAGCTAAAAGACAAATTCTTTCCACCTATTCACAGGTTTTATAAACCCCTCAAAACTGAATGACTATCCATGGAACTCAAACATCTTTTAACTCTAAGTAATGAAGCACTGCAGAAATGAAAATAGACCCCTACAACTGACAAATGCACCTCCTTTATAGTCTTGTGTAACCTACCCAAGAAGACCATAAGAAGGCACAAATAAACTTCCAAACAAAGAAAGAAATGACCCTCTTACATTCCACAAAACACTTTTGAAAAGATGTTAACCTACTTACAGGAAGAAAACCTCCTCATGATACCCTGTCTACTAACACCATTCAGTGTGTCTCCTCATGATACCTTGTCTACAAACACCATTCAATGTGGTACAGCAAAATGTTCTCCAGAAGATTTCCTTAAAGAATTTAGCAATCTCCAATCAATAAAGATTTCCTTAAAGAATTTAGCAATCTCAATCAATAAATTCTAGACCTACCACAGCTCACGTATTGCCCACCTTGCCACCATTCATCCTTATCTTCCTCTTCAAATGCATACTTCCTTCCAATTGTGGACAAACGTCTTGAAAAGTTAGTCTACACCCAACTCTCCCTTTATATTAAGCAGTAACACCTGCTCTAGTCCAATCAACATGGATCCTGGCATGGACAAAGTACTATGACGACTCTTTGGTCCCTAATGGATGAAAAAAAAAATCTTGATGATTGGATGGGAGATAAGAAATTCACCCCGGGGATCACTTCTGTGGCTCTGCTCGACAGTGGCACAGGAAGATAATTTTCTTGGGTGGTAAACGCCAGGGTACCTTTGGCTAGGCTTATATAGGCCCTAGGGCCAATAGCCTAGTACTTACCCACCTATGAACATCCTGCTAAACTGTGATAGTGGCCACCTTATAGGTGCCCTGTTTGTAGACCTCATGGACCATTGTCTTCTCCAAAGCAAACTAAATAAAACTGGTATCAGTCCAGATGCCACTCCCTGGTTTAAAACCTTCCTCACTGACAGACACTTCAGATTTAAATAAGATTCCCCCAATCAGAATCTGCACCTTTTCCCAAAGGTGTACCACAAGAATCCATACTCATAACCCCTCCTCCTCTCCATATTAATTAACAAACTTCCTTTTGACCTCCCCATCTCCAATTTATACTCTGTGCTGATGACATGGACATTTATTGATCAAGTCACTCTCACACCAACATTCAGTGCCAATGCCAGTTGCTCTTACATGAGCTCCACCAATGGCTCATAAACCATAAACTACTTCTTAACTCCACCAGGACCAAAACTAGGCTTTTTGAAATGTCACAGAACATTCATGAAGCATCTGACTCTTTGACTATCTTTGACCTATACAGTTATGCCATACAGACAAACTCTACCTTCAAATACCTAGACTTCCATTTCCACATAGGCAGAGTGAGTGCCAAAATAAATTCCCTTCTCTTCTGGCCCAAAATGATCTCCCCTTTTCTATCCCAACCAGCCAGAGCAGCCATTGGCAAATAAATTCTCCTTTCTCAACTTGAATATGGGCTCCCAGTTTTTGCTTCTTTCTCAAAGAAAAACATTGCCACACTCCAGGCTATCTCTAACAGCATCTACAAATTCATTACAACTTACCTTTCTGTGAGCATCACTGTATCACCCTAGAAAATGCCAAATGGCTACACATAAAACAACGACCTAACCTACTTTTAGGATCCCAATTCTGCAAAACTACTCCAACTGCACAGATTCATTCATAACCTGAAACTCTACTCACGAGTCACACCAACTCTTATTACGTCTTGAACCAACCTCCAGAACACTGCACATGCCTTTTCCTCTCAGGCACCTACTTTTCGACAAGTTCTACCCATCAACATTAAGGTAATTAACATTTTTTCCAAATTCAGAATGGAGCTCAGAAAGCTCTCCTTCACCCAAGCTAAATACTCCTGCTTCAACACAGGACTTATCACCTAACCTATCTCCTTTCCAAGTATGTTCTCCTTTCTCAAGTTTGACCCACTTTAGAAACTCATGTATATATCGTACAATACACTCTGCTGGATTGTATATTACACTGTGCTTCTTCACTGGAATGTATACATGTAATTAGTAGGAACTATTCTGTTATTGCTTACATTTCTGTATTTTTTCTTTGTGAAATGTTTTGTATTTCACCCCGGCTGAGCCTGAAATTGGTCAGTATTGATCAGTGCATGACCTCAGTAAAGCAATATAATAAATAAGACTAGAAAGAGAGAAAAAAATCTGAAGTTCAGATTAAGAAAAAGAGGTGTAAAAAAAAAAATGATCTATACAGATATAGCACATAGTGACTCAGCTGCTGAAGAACCCACGCCTGATGATCTTGACATTTCAAACAGTGATCTGAATAAGAACAGGATTTATTTAACTAGAGAAGATAAAAGTGAAGGCGAGCTGACTTCTTCAAGTAATGTCCTTACTAATGATATTGTTACTCCTGTTGATTCTAGTAATAACTGTTGTTTGTACCCTGAAGTAGTTGTGCAACATAATTACAGTCTTAATAGTAATGGTGCAGAGATAAAGAATACAGTTTTGTTATCATTTATGGAAAATAATGATCCAGCTACTCATAAGGATACTGTAACAAGGAATCAACTAAGATTGCTAAATAATGCAGCAAATGTTTACTAAATATGTAAACTTAGCAAATGGTTGCGACAGCTGACACTGATTTATAACAAAAAATTAATTACATACCGGGAGAAGTGCATTTACCACTGGAGGCTGTTTGCTAGTGATGGGTTACATATAAACTTGCATGATACCTCATATGTGGCTAGTAAAATCCTGGAAAAGATTAGTTGTTTTGTATACAATGAAATACGAAATTTGGCATCAGAGACAGAATGTCTGATAGTATTATAAAATGTTATTTTGTAACAGTAGAAGATTGGGCAATAAATTTCATGAGCTTACTGGTCTGATAGCTGAAGAGAACTATCAAATTGTTGCCATAACTGAATCTTGGAATTCTAAAAGTTACCATTTAAAGGATTTTGCTAAATATGAATGTCTAAGAGCAAACTTTAATGGAGGTTTACTCTACTTTATAGGTACACAAAACCATTCCATCTTGTCTTGTTAAAACAGTATTTCATTCTGAAATAATTGTTGCTCAAGTTTCAGATAAGGATCAGAAAACGTTACACATAGTGTTAAGTTATTGTACCCCAAGTATGTCTATCAGGGATCACTGGGAATATCTGTTAAATTTAAATCATTGTTGTAATAATCGGAAAAAATCTTAAATTAATGGGTCATTTTAATTACTGCAGCATTATGTGAAATATACTGTTTATTAATTAAAATTTAAAAAAAAAATTGTAAATATTATATCTTATAATGGATTAACCAAAATGGTCCCTAGTGTCACATATGAGGATAACATATTTAATATAGTAGCAACTAATATCCCCACAAAATTAAGTAATTTAGGGGTTTCATGCCCTTCAGGTCTGTCTGATCATAACTCAATATTCATACATATGTATTTAAACATAAAAAAATGATTGTAATAAAACATAAGTTGTGGGTCAGATTGATTATCATATATTGTCTTCTGACATTCATAATATTGATTTGGATAATTTACTATATTTGAAAGAACATCAACATTGGTATTCCAGGGTGGTATTAGCATTTTACAAATATATAAATCCACTGGCCACTAGTTCAACATCCATCAAAGTCATTTCACTTAATAATGTTATAGTATATGATGCCTATAATATTGCAAGTGAGTTCAATGTTACTCTTCTCTCAGTCAAGACATTAGTTACATTAATGACATTAAAGATTATAATCTGACGCTGTCATTTTCATTCATTCCTCAACGAATGGGTTCATATCCGACTCAGCCACTTTCTTTAGATTCTAGGATCCAACTCTCAAGCTCCTCCCTTACCCATAATGCCCATTCTTCCTCAACTTCCCTTGCACCTTCCCCCAGCCACGTGTTTGGGAGAGACCTAACGGAATTATTATTAGGAACCACAGTTCTTGTTTGAGCTCCTGATCTTTCAGCTATCACTTTTCTGTCATAGCTATGTTGAGATACCTTGTTGTGATATTGTATAATAGCAGCAAACTGTATCTGAGGTAACACAGTAGTCGGGACATTATGGGTAAAGGAGCTGAAGAGTCAGATCTTAGATTCTAAAGAAAGTGGCCAAGGCAGATCTAAGTGTTGGATCTGAATGCAATCTTTGAGGAAGAATGAAAATAGAAAACACAGATGCATAGTTATGGTGAGTACATAACTTTTACTTATTGTCTGTTGTAAAAAAAAATGGTTGCAGAAAAACACACTAAAAGCCACACGAGGGTGCAGGATGGCCGCACTCATAGGTTCATAGGTTCATACTAGGCTATCTGCCCTAGGGCATTTATAAGCCTAGCCAGAATGTGTTTGGCTTTCGCCACCCATTTTAAATTAATTTTGCTATGCCCTTTTTTTGAGGTTAGTATACTGTGCCTCTGTCTAACAGTGACACAGAAGTCATACCCGGGGTAAACCTACGATCTCCCATCCACTCATCAAGATTCCTCTTGAAGAGAGTCAATGAGGGACTCTGCCTAACCTGGACTGGGATTTTATTCCAGAGTGAAGGGAGCCTCTGGGTTATGAATCTGTCCCTCCAGCATGTCCTATTTATTTCAGTGCTGAGGTTCAAGTCTCTCGAGCGTGTAGCTCGATAGGATTTGGATTTTCTGAGGTGCAGCATGTCCATTAATTCCAGGTTGGACATGGCTTTATACGTCAGGCACAGATCGCCTCTGAACAGGCGGTATGCCACTGAGTAGAGCTGGAGTTTCTTTAACCGGGCAGCATATGGCATCTGTTTCAGCCCTTTGATCCTCTTGGTGAGGTACTTTTGGGGTCTTTCCAGTTGCTGCAGGTGTCTGGTAAGGTACATCCCAAAAGGGGCATTGTACTCAATTATGGGCCTGATGAGGGATGAGTAAAGAGGCACGATGACCTCCCTGATCTAGATGTGAATCCCTTCATGATTAGGTAGGCTATATAAAATGTTTTTCTAACCACTTTGGCCACGTGGTTGTCAAATGAGAGATTGCTATCAACTTGGGTCCCCAGGTCTCTAATTACTTCTTCTGTACTTAATGGATTACCACCTATGTGGTAATTTGTGGGCACTTTGTTTTGCCAAAGGGATGACTATACACTTTTTGGCGTTTAGCTTGAGGCCATGGCTCTGGCACCAGTTGTCTGTTTCTATGAGGCCCTTTTGGAGGATGCTTGTGTCGGCTGGAGAGTCGATTATGGCACCCAGTTTGCAGTCATCTGCGAACTTGGTCAGCCACAGTCCTTCTGTGTTGGCCTGTACCTCCGAGAAATATATACTGAACAAGAGAGGTCCCAGCACTGAGCCTTGTGGGACGCCACTTGTAACTGGTTTGGAGTCTGACATGGCTCCAGCAATTCTAACTATGTGGGTTCTGTCCTTGAGCCAGTTTGCAACCCATCTAGTGACATAGGGGTTTATATTTAAGCTGGTGAGCTTATCTATAATGCCCGAGTGGGGTATTGTATCGAAGGCTTTTGCGAGGTCCAGGTAGGCTGTGTGGACCACATTCCCCTCGTCAATGGCCTTGGTGACTTTTTCAAAGAAATCAACCAGGTTTAAGAGGCAGGATCTGCCCTTAACAAAGCCGAACTGGGTAGGATCCAGTGTCTGTACGTCCCCAATATCTTTATTTATGAGGTCCATGATTATCCTTTCCATAGCTTTGCAGACCAAGCTAGTCAGGCTTATGGGGCGATAGTTTCCAGGATCCGTTGAGGCACCACCTTTGTGGAGAGGGACCACAGTTGCTGTACGCCACTCTTTGGGTACATATCCTGTAGTAAGGCTGAGATTGAACAGTAGTTTTATGTTTGGGTTTATCTCTTCTTGGAGTTCATGTAGGACGCAGCCCGGGACACCGTCTGGTCCCATTGATGCTGTGTTTTTTGCTTTGGAGAGGGCAGCTCTTACCTGAGCATCCGAGATGTCGGGGGGCAGCACTCTGCTGGAATAGATATTTGCCCTTTTGGTGGGGAGTGGGGAGTTTGCGCTGAACCTGTCAGCTAGGATGTTGGCAATGTCTGTGGGTTCGGTGTATTTTTTGTCATTTTGGACTAATTCTGAGCATATCTGGGAATTACCACCCAGGTTCCTAACATAACTAAAGAAAGCCTTGTGATTATCCTTAGTGTCCTGTGCAATTTTTCTCTCGAAGCTGGCCTTAGATGATTTTATGAGTGCCCGTAGTTTTTTGCTAATACTGATCAGAGATGCCTTCCTTTTTTGGAATTTTGCTCTATCATTTAGTAGCTTCCTCCTTCTATTGTATAGCTTGTTTATGGCTGGGGTCCACCAGACAGGACGTCTGCCTTTGGAGGATTGGGTCTTGGTTTTATTTGGGATCGATGATCCATGCATTCCTGAAGTTGTTCATAGAATGCGTTTATAAAGGATTCTGCGGTCTGGGCCATATTTTCCACAGGCCCGGGTGCTTTGAAGGATTCCACCTCAGTTTTGAGGAGTGTGAAATTTGCTTTAGAGAAGTTTTTCACTGTGTTTTTTTTGGGCAGAGGGTGGTGTCAGGATGTGAACATCCAGTGAGATTAGTTTATGGTCTGATCTTACCAGTGAGGGATACACTTCTGGTCTGGAGAATAGAGTCCCCATGTTGGTGATGATCAGGTCCAGTATGTTTTCCCCTCTTGTGGGAGTGGTAACAAGTTGTTTCATAGCATTTGAGTTTATAAATTCTAGGAACCTTTGGGCTAGGGTGTTGGAGCTAGACTAATGCTCCCAGTCTATGTTTGGGTAGTTGAAGTCGCCCAATATAATGGTGTTTGGAGAGACCTTCATATTTTCCAGTGTTCTCATGAAGGCCGAGTGGGGTTCCTGGGTTAGGGAGGGTGGTCTGTAGCAGGCTATAAACTGGAAGGCAGTTTTACCCACTGTTAGTTGCACATGGATAGCCTCTGATGCTTTGTGCTGTGCCAACAACCTGGAGGTGTGGGTATCTTTGACGAATATTGATACTCCCCCTCCTTTTGTGGGTCGGTCCAAGTTTTGGGTCCGAAAAGCATGGTATGAGGTATAACCTGGTAGTGCTGGGGTGCTCTCGGGAGCATTGAACCAGGTTTCTGTTACTGCACAGATATTGATTTTCTCCATGCTAAGGAGAGTTTTGAGTGTGTGCATCTTGAGGTTTAGACTTCTGGCGTTGAGTAGCATTACTCTTAGTTTCTTATCCCTTGTGATACCTATGGAGGTGGGTTTGTCTTTTGAGCCTTGCCTAAAAAAGGCACTATGGGGGTAGCAAGAGCCTTTGCCAATATCCGAAAGCCCAGGGGTGACAGGTGCAGGCCGTCCCTAGCAAAGCATCGTGGCTTGTCGAGCATGTCATCCCAGGCTGACAGGCATTGGATCCCCTTTGAATGACACCAATAATTAAGCCAATTGTTGAAATTGATCATCTTGTCTTCATATTGTGGCATCATTCTTGGTGAGGGTAAGATGCTACTCAAGGTCAGGGTCATACCGGCCTGGGCCACATGCTCAGAGAGCTTCTCTATGTCTTTTTTCATGTAGTCCAGGGAGGTACGTCTCAGGTCATTCACACCAGCATGGACAATGACTGAGTCATATTTGTACTTGCCTTGGAGTGACCTGAGTGCTTGTGTTATGTGGCGGATCCTAGCACCCGACAGGCAGCTCACCGTGACCTTCTCCTTGTTCAGCCTAGTGAGCAGGACGTCAGTGTGCCTGATGATAGAGTCACCTATTACAAGTGTATCAGGTGTGTTGTTTAGCCTTAAGGGCTGTGACTGTTTGGCACACTGGCTTTGTGAGCTATGTGTTGCACGTGTTTTGTTTTGGGGTAGTGGTTGCTTGGGTATCTGCTTTGGAGGTCTCTGCTGCTTAGGCAGATTTTTATTTAGAGCCTCCGAGTATGTTTTTGTGTGTTTATGTGTTTGGTCTGCTGTCGTGGTAGGTCTATGTGAGACTGGAATTGTACTGAGTGTGGTTTCCTTCTCCTCCTGACTGGTTACGCCAGTACTGAGTTGAGAGAGCTTAGCCTCCAGTTTGGCTATATGGATGCATCTCTCACATGTGTTGGAATTTATTGAGAGGAGGAGAGGGTTGTCTGTGTACATGAGGCAGTTGTAACATTGCCTCAAGATTCCCAGATTCACCAGCTGGACCGGAGAGAAGATTGACAACTGACCTTTGGATATGCTAGAATAGTATTGGGAATTCCTTTATAATTGAAAAAAAAGGGCCAATGGGGAATAAGGTACTCGAGAGGACTTTGTGAGAGTGTAGTGCTTTTAATTTTTTAGTGCTGACTTATATAATTGCTTTAGTGAGCAAGTGCCTTTAGTGAGCAAGTGCCAGGTAACTTAAATGCAATGTGTTACAGGTAACTTAAATGCAAAAACGACAAACAGTAACTTTCTTTTAAGTGAAACAAGGAAATGAGTGCAGTAAGCAATGCAGATATCACTAGGGATCCACAGAAGCGCTGAAAAGCCGCGTTTTAGGTGGTATTAGCATTTCAGGGAAATAACAAGCAAACAAACAACACGCATACAAACAGAGCTAGATTCAGCAGGCCTGGATCTAGTCTATGCTACAGCAAACAAGGTGTACCAATTTCAGTAAGAAACAGTTGAAATATACAGGCACTATAAGCCTTTAACCAGAAATTCCCAGCTCAGAAGGGCAGAGTCCAGCCTCTCCTCCCACAAGAGTGCAGACCACGAACCTTCTTAATGTAAAATAACTGGCCTGAAGCCCAAGTGCTTAAACCAGAACTAATACACTTTTAGAATAACAGACACTGAGCCCTCAATCAGCAGTTCCCAACTTAGAAGGATGTAAGCCACCTGTCCTGCCACCACAGTGCAGGCCACAAACCTTCCTAATGTAAAACAACTGGTCTGAAGCCCAAGTGCTTAATCCAAAAGACTTAGAATGATAGCTACACTTTAATCAAGTTACTACCAAGCAGTAATAAATACAATTGAATACTTTGAATAATGCCTGGATTAGTGCTCAAGTTATACAAACAAAGCTAAATTCAGCAGGCCTGGATCTAGTCCATGACAAGCTCTACAATAGCATTTAAGAAAGGAAGAAATCTGAAGAGTGTCTTTAAAACTAAGCAACTTTCACATAAACATAATGTGGGTTACATGAGGAAAATTAAAACAGAATGACTCCATGACAAAAATGTGAAACAAGTCACAAATCCAAGTAGTACAAGTAGAATTTATTCAATCCAAAGCCACAAACTGGAAGCTGATAAACGCTTTCATCCCATATCCACAGAACTTCATCAGATAAATTAAAAAAAAACATAGTGTACTTTTTAAAGGTAATTTAAGAAACGTCACATACAACACATTAAAAAAGACATGCCCCCTTAAAGCCGCAAGATAAAAAACTGTAAAAATGTAAGATATAGTAAAAAAGCATGTACTGAACCTATATGAAAGGTAATTGTACTCATAAAAATACCTTATAAATGCATATCAAGAATATATATATATATATATATATATATATATATATATATATATATATATATATGAAGCAGTGATAAAATAGAATATTACCAATTTATAAATAAATAAATAATGAATAAATAAAAAAAATAATAATGAATAATATGTAAATTATCTCTCCAATGCCCTAAGTCTTACTAGGGAGCTAATAGAAATGTTCTCATTCAACCCTGGCCAGTTGCCTGCATCTAAAAACAACTGCCAGTAAAGCTCCCTTTTCTCTAAAAGAATTGACCAAGCTCCACCTCTAATTTCAGTTGAAATATTGTCAATAACAAAAAAGTGAAAAAATTGCCCTTCATTTTCTAATATATGCTTACTTAAGACATTTGTTTCCTGTTTTGTTCTAATGTCATATAAGTGTTTGTAAACACATTTTGTAATTTTCTGTCAGTTTTCCCAGTGTAGAAATAGCAACAATTGTCACACATAGCACAATATATAACTCTCTCAGAATTACAATTGTATCTGTGGTGAATTCTAATCTTATTGTTGTTAATATTGAACATGTCCCCTTCCTTAATATATTTACGGAAGTGACACATCCCACATTTCCTCATGTAACCCACATTATGTTTATGTGAAAGTTGCTTAGTTTTAAAGACACTCTTCAGATTTCTTCCTTTCTTAAATGCTATTGTAGAGCTTGTAGCTATATATTGTCTTACACCCTTATCTTGTCTTAAAATAGACCAATTCTTGTCCTAAATACTCTTTAATTCAGAACTATCAGATGTAAACTTCATATTAAAGGATGTTCTATAATCCTTATTCTCAATATCTTTGCTGCAGGCGGTATCAATAAAAATGTAAGTGTTTTGTGTTTCAAATTCTGATAAAAGGGGTAGATAAAAACTTCTTTCCCTTTTGTTAATTACCTCAAGTAAAATGTCCATAACAAATTTAATTGGATAACCTCTTTTTAAAAACATGTGCTTGAGGCAGTCGCATTCATTTAGGAATTCCTCCATATTCGAACCCATCTATGCAGCACAAACAAATTGCCCCTTAACAATAGCTTTCTTTTGCCTTAAGGGGTGGGTGCTTGAATAGTGGAGCAACGAATTGGAGTATGTCTCCTTCCTATAAATCTTGGATGTAAATGTTTTGTTCTGATAGTCCTTAGTTAAAAGGATGTCAAGAAATGACATCTCATGTAAATCAAAATTGTGGGTAAACTTCAAAAATTGCGTGGTAGAATCAATGAATGACATAAAATCATTGATTAGACCATAAGGACCATCCCACAAGATAAAAATATCATCCAGATAGTGGGTGTAGTACTTTATATATATATAAAAACTTGAAGGAAATAAAAATGTCTTCTCCCATTGCATTATAACTACATTAGCATAGAAGCCGCCACAGGCAGAACCCATGGCCACTCCCTCTTGTTGAAGGAAAATCTCATTATTAAATAAAATGAAATTATTCTTAAGTACTTTTTCCATAAGATGTGTTTATACTAGCACATTAAGATGTTTAACTTTCTTGTCATAAAGAAACTCACTAAACCAATCAAGACCAATATCATGAGGAATAATTGAGTATAGGTCTTTGATGTCAATGGTTAGAAACATATGTGTCCTTAAAAGGTATATTATTAACTGATTTCAAAAAGCTCAATGAATCTTTACCTATGTAAGCTTTACTATATATTAAATGTTTCAACGTAGAATTTAAGTATTTTGCAAGGGGACGTGTGATAGAACCTTTTGAATCCACTATGGGACGCATGGGAGACTACAACAAATTTTTATGCAATTTTGGTAAACCGAACATTACTGACACCTTTGTATGTAAAACCGTAAGGTAATTAAAAACATCAATTGATATAGATCCTTCAATGAAAAGGTCCTGTAATTCATTCCTAATTTTTGTGTATGCTCCATTTAATTCATTTATGGAAGATCTTATATAAGCTTTGCCATTCAAAATAAACAGCATTTTTTTGTTATAGTCCTCAAGGTTCATCAAAACAATCCCTCCCCCCTTGTCGGGTTTCATGATTCTAATCTGTCCAAAAAATCTTTAATTTCCTTAATAGTGTGGCTCTCCTTAATATTCATTTCATTCACCATCCTATGGCTGGAGGTTATGTCACAAATATGTAGTTAGTTCACGCATTCTTTTGAACAGTAAAATCATAGGATGAAGTGGGGGGTTGTATGCACGAGAAATGGCAAGAGGGTTAATAAATTGGTCAGTGGAGGAATTCTGAAACAAAACTTTCAAGTTCAACTTACAGATATATACTTTCAAATCCATTAAGGTGTTAGCCACATTACTGCATTGCCAAGGTACAAAAGTAAAACCCTTTGAAAGAAACATCACAGTGTTCTATGTGACTCGTTTCACATTTTTGTTGTGGAGAGGGGCCATCCTGCATCCTTATGTGGCTTTTATTGTCTGTTGTCCCTGTCTATTCATTTCTGAAACAATTATTAGGAATGCCTTCTCAAAAATAAGGAAAACTTTATCTGTCTATGGAACCTGACAAAATATCTGGTATTTCCTTACCTAGGATTAAATACATAATTATACTCATTTTACACCCAATTTTTAACAAATTGTTGGAAAATGGTGCTGTACCTAACAACTGGAAACTATCTTCTAATACCCAGTATATAAAATGGATAGAAAAGAAATAATTAGCAATCATAGACCCATAATGTTAACCTCCTTAGCTGGAAAGTGCTTTGAAAGGTACTTGTTAGAATTTACATTTCTGACTTTAGGTTATCTGTTAGTGATATTGATCAAGATAGATTCATAATAGAAAAATCAACTGTCGGAAATCTGGGGTGTCTTTATTATCAGATAACCATGGCTTTAGACATGGGTTTGTCACTGGGTGTGAGTTTTTGGACCTTGAAAAACGTTTGAATGTCTTCCATTTTATTCTATCCAAAAATACTTACTTGAATCCAGTATTAATTGTGATATTGTTAGCCGAGTCATGAATTGATTAGTTGGCAGACAGATATGTGTCAAGGTACCGAATGTGTATTCTAACTACATACTTGTTACTTCTGGTGTCTGTCAGGGGTCAGTTTTGGGTCTAATGCTTTTTAATCTAGTTTTTTATAGTATCCCAAGGAATGCTAAACTCTGGATACACATATATGTTCCTGACTGCAAAATCGGCTTCATAATACAAAAAATGATGCTGTGGACCTCAAATATGTACTTACAATTGTTAAGTAAGTGGGCTTTGGACACTGGTCTCAAATTTAGTTTGGACAAGTATAACATTATGTATTTTTCAAACAAAGTTTCAAGATTACCCATTTATCTGACTTACTTATAAACTGAAGGTGTTAAAGAATACAAAGAAGTGGATATTTTTATTACATCATATTTATCTTTTAACAGTCATGTTAAGGTAATTAAATATATAGATTACTTGCTAAGAAATCTTTCCATAAGAGATAAAAATTGTTTGGTTATGGTGTATAAAACATACATCAGACTAATTACTGAGTATAATAAATACATTTTATATTTATATATATCTATATATGAACCTAGTTTGGTTTTATATTGTCCTGTTTCTGTTAAGATGGTATATAAGTATTTTTTAAGTCCTGGAAAGTGTTAG
The DNA here is from genome assembly GCF_019279795.1 of Protopterus annectens. Taxonomy (NCBI): domain Eukaryota; kingdom Metazoa; phylum Chordata; order Ceratodontiformes; family Protopteridae; genus Protopterus; species Protopterus annectens. The sequence continues at coordinate 88,664,135 of NC_056745.1, read as the reverse complement.
TCATTGGTGTTGTAAGTTTGTATGTCTATAGTTTGCAATTTAGTATGTTGAAATTTAGCATTGTTAAGGTTTCAGTCTTATGAGTTTCAGTCAAGTGAGTTTTCAGTATTTTGAAATTTCGATATTATGATCTCAGTCAAATGAATTTCAGTCAAATGAAATTTCGATCATGAATAGTAGAACCATGTATATATATATATATATATATATATATATATATATATATATATATATACATATATATATATCTTCTTCCGGCTTTTCCTGGTTAGGGGTCGCCACAGCAGATCATCTGTCCACTCATGATTGGCAGTGGAGTTTTACGGTGTCAAGTTGCCAGCCCGGCCCAGCCATCCACAGAAGGCACACAAGCACACACTCACACCTAGGGCCAATTTAGAGTGTCCAATTCACCTACTGCATGTCTTTGGGATGTGGGAGGAAACCGGAGCACCCAGAGGAAACCCACATGACCACAGGGAGTATATGCAGATTCTGCACAGAAGGCACACTAGCCGAGAATCGAACCGGAGAATCTCTTGCTGTGAGGCGGCAACGCTAACCGCTGCACCACCATGGTGTGTATATATATATATATATATATATATATATATATATATATATGTTTGTGTGTGTGTGTGTGTGTGTGTGTGTGTGTGTGTGTGTGTGTGTATGTGTGTGTGTCTACAGTCAATCCTGACTAAAAATCTTAAAAAAAATGAAAATAAATTGTACAAAAAGAATGTTGTCAACTGTTTCTTTAGCCTATGAGATCAAAATCTAAGCACATGAAGTTGTTTTCTTTTGTTATAGGTACATTTAGGGTAAATAGATTTTTGCATACAAAATATTTCATGATCCTGTCTTACAATCCATGTATATGAGGTTTTTAACTGTACTAAGGCATATAGATATAACAATATGAAATTTGCAGAGTTAGGAATTGTTAAGATGCAGTTAAAAATCACAAAATCGTGGAATAATATGGTGATTAGATATGTGGTCCAAGTACAAAGTTTTTGTCCCATTTCTAAAGGAATCAGTGTTCCTGGATGGCCATTGGGCCCAAACACTGTAGCTAAACCTATGAAATCTATGAAACATGCATGTCATGCACGCATGCACACAACACACACACACACACACACACACACACACACACACACACACACACACACTGTTGATTATCTCTTTTCTTCACCCCAGTGATTTTTACCACCCCCTCCACAATGATTTTAATGTACTTCATTTATTGCTGTGAGCTTAATCTGGAGCTTACTTTGTGAATCTGTGTTTGCTGTGTCTGCAATTTAGTATTTCTTTTTTTCTTCACCTTTAATAGAAAATACATTTCACAACTACAGACACAGATACAGAGAAGGACTTCTATTTACAAAACTAAATCTAACTTCACACAGACTGCAGAAATTTGTATAATGCCTTTCACAGTCTCTGTGTCTTGTCTGCAGCAATCCATAAATGATTATTGCGTACCACTGCAGCTGTTTTCATGACAATAAGGTAGCACTCACTGATGATTACTTATTTTTCTCTATCTCCCTCCTCCAGCCATAAGTCATAAACAAAGATAGCCTTTGTGGTTCACTGTAGTAAGTCATAAAGGGTTATTAGCATATCAGCACTCACTGTTGATTGGTTATTTTTCTCTATCTCCCTCCTCCTGCCATAAGTCATAAACAGAGACAGCCTTTGTGTTTCACTACAGTAAGTCATAAAGGGTTATTAGCATATCAGCACTCACTGTTGATTTGTTATTTTCTTTTTCTCAGTTTCCCACCTCCTGCCATAAGTCATAAACAAGGACTGTGACATCACAGTGATTTCACAGGTTTTTTTGTGAGGTGTAAATAAACAGATAAGTTACAGTACCTGAGCACAGCATTACAGAATTTGAGACGTCAGAAGTATAATACAGTAATTACAACATAAAAAGGTCCACACTAAAAAGCTCTAGACAGACTAAAACAGATAAGAGTTAAAATTGGGGAACACAAATCTCATAAAGGTATGTGTAATTATTTTTTTTCTTTACACTGTTCTCTGTGACATTAGTAGGAGTTTAACTGAGATGGTTTAGCATCCCAACCTTCAGCTCTGTAATAATGCTAGACTCATTCTTTCTTTCTATCTTTCTGTCTTTCTATTGTGAAGCCAGAAGCTCCTTTTAGCATTACAGTGGTCTTAACATAATTGAGGGATTTGGGTTTCTTGTAGGCAGATCTTTAACAAAATGAGGCATTGTCTCAGGAACATTTTTGTAAATTTCCTTCAATATACCTTTAACCTGGGTCATAACTGTAAAGGGTCACATAACAACATCAGCTTACCTGATTAAGTAATATTCAAATAAAACAATGAAAAAATACAACTACTGCTCTCTTCCAGTCTCTAGGCAGTTCTTTGGTAGTGATCTCTTGAAAATCTTTGTCAAAGAATCTCTGGCCACTGGCCAGATTTTTGGCTGTGAGAAGATCTCCAGTGTAAAAAGGACCTTATGTTGAGCCAAGTACAGGGTGAAGACAAATTCCAGTTTTATTTTTTTAGAAGTGCTACTAGATCAGTTCTTAAAGTAAATTCAAATAGCAATATACTTCTTTCATTATTATTGTAAATATTGCAAATGGCTCAGTTATCTTTGTTTTTATTTATTAAATAAAATAAAAGATGTAAAAAGAAGACCCCCATTGTTTGGTTACTTAGGTTACAAATGAGGTAAAACTATTCCAGGATGAGTTTCCTAGAAATCATTTCCATGGAATCTATGGTTGTATTCCATAGTTGTATGATTAGAGTGGCGGTGTTTGTTTTCAGTGAGTTCAGTATTTTCCTATTTCTCTAACCATTGGCTTTCCCACCACTGATTTATTGATCCCTTTGTTCTACAATGTTTCAATGGGGCTGGAAGCTAGCTGGTAGTTTGGTATCATCTAGGAGAGTTGGCTTAGTGCTTCTTTGTATATAATGATCATTTTCAATCACTTCCAGCAACAGCACTAAAAAACAGGGAAATCATCAAGTTTGGTTATGTGTGTATGCATGTACATCACACACACACACACACACACACACACACACACACACACACACCCTGTTGATTAACTCTTTACAGCGTCACCTCGGTGATTTTGTCCTCCACTATGATTTTTAGTGTCTTTCCTCTCTTGCTAGAAGTGTAAACTGGACTGTTTTTTGCTCAAAGTTCAACAAAGTCTAATACAGGGATAAGTGTGATAGTTATTGTCATCCACTGATAAACCCCCCAGGTCTGAATGAAAATTGATGTATAAAATGCTACCTGAATATTTTACAGACTGTTACACTTTCTTAGGATTTTATCTACCTGCAACCTGCTTATGTTTGATTGGCCATTATCATGTCATGTGATGGTTTTGTAACCTTATCTAAACTAGTGTTGTAATGGTGAAGCACTAAAAACTTTTTATTAAAGTTTTTACCCAGCCATGCCATGTTCTCTCAGAGTGTTGCTTTTAATTTTTCACAATAGCTTAGATTCTGCATTCACAAGTGCTGACACATATAGGTTCATAAATTCATAGATATTTCAAGGCTATTGAGTGTTATGACCATTTACATACTGCCAGCAGCCTCTGTCAGGCCGCACATCCAGTCTCCAGCACGGTCATACCAGTCAGTCCTGAAGTAAACTTGTGGATACCTATCCACTCCTCTAGGATATGTTTAAAGGAAGATAGTGACTTGCACAACTTGATATGCAGGTGAACGTTATTCCAGAGACTGGGGGTGTACTGGGTTATAATAACCTGTCTTCCACCATTTTTTATTTATCTGTTGGTGAAATGTAGGTCCCTGGTTCTAGTATTGATGGAGCTATTGGAGCTGCAGATTTACAGAAGGCCCAGGACAATAGGGTCTCTAATGGCATCGGAACTGAGACAGAGATCATCCCTCAAAAGTCTATTAGACACTGAATAAAGGGATACAACTTCCTGCTCAATTCATAGCTCAGAGACATTAGGCCTCTGTTTTTTTGATAAGGAATCTTTAGAATCTTTTCAAGGGGAACTGTACTTGAAAATTGGCCTGCTCACTGTGGAGTATAAAATAATGGTGACCTCTTTTGAACTTGATGATATCCCTTTGGCAATTAGCTGTGTTTAATAAAAGTATTTCCTGACAACCGTTCTCATATAAAGATCAAAAGAGAAGGAGTTAACCCAAGTTGCTAAGTCCCTGACTACATTTTCATTTTGTTGTTGGTGTGTTATATATACAGTATGATGAATGGAAGGATTGTGATTTTATACTTTTTAGCATTTAGTTTGAGCCCATTTTTAGTACTCTTAATGTTTACTATGATTTCAGTCTGGAGGGTTTAGGTGTCAGTGGGTGACTTAGCAACAGGCCCTAGTTTGCAGTTGTCTGCAAACTTCAATAGCCAGAGATCTTGGCTCTCATTGGAAATCTGAAAAGTAAATGCCAAAAGGAAGAGGTCCCAGCACATATCAGTGAGGTACACCAATGGTCACTTTCACTCCTCCTGATGAAGGACCAGAAGCTGTGTAGGTTCTGTCTTTCAGGTTTTGTTATCCATCTTACCACATGTAGGTTGCTTTTTAAAGCGTTTAGCTTCTATATGATGCCAGCATGAGGAATGTTATTGAAGGCCTTGGCTGGGTCAAAATGTACTATGTGTACTGCATGTCCAGTATCGACAGGATCTGTTACCCTGTCAAAGAAGTTTACCAGCTTCAACAGACAGGATTTACTCTTCAAAAGGTTAAGCTGTTGGGGAGTCTAGTCTAATAAAATTCTTGGTATCATTCTTTATGAGGTCAGTTATAATATATTCCATGGCTTTGCATATGAGCCTTGTAAGGCTGATATGTCAGTAATTACCTGGGTCAGTTGTAAGGCCACCATTATGAAAGGGCACCACACATCAGAGACAAAACCAGTAGCTAGATTTAAGTTAAACAGCTTGCAAGGGCATGTTTAACACTAGTAATTAAGCAACCAGGTATATTACCAGAGCTTATCCTAGCAATCCTGTCTTGGTTTGTGATTTACTGTATTGTTTCTGGTAAGAGAAATTTAATTTGAATTTATATTTTATTTCTTACCATTTGTTTCACTGTCTATACAAAGGAAGGGATAGCTTGTAGATAAGATCTACTTTGATTTATATTTTGTTTTACCTTTATTTTGCACTGTTTGTTGTTCGAAAGGGATAGGTTTTAGACAGACAAACTATGCACCATAAGAGACCTAGTCAGCTAAAAAGTCACACAGACTGCAGAGAGAACAATCCAGAGCTTATCTAAACAATACTGTCTTGGTTTGCAGTTTATTGATCTTTACTGTTAAGAAAAGATGTGACTGAGCGAAAGTGAGCAGATGCTACTGTGTACATTTGCATGTAACATAAAGATTTTGTCTGACTTTCAGAACTTTCACAGTCAGAGCAACAACTTTACTGTACTTAATTTAGTTGTACATCGGTTGTGTGATTTTTCTCACAGAAGTTTAAGTTCTCCTTAAATTCTGCGGTCACTGATTTTGATTATTCTTATCTTTTATAACATTTTATTCATTTGAAGCTGAATATGGATTCCTTAAATAAGCATGTCATTAATGATTTGCCAAAGCACAAATATCTTGTACAGTGTAATAAATGCTATGCATATTTAAACGTAACACCTGATAACGCTGGTAATCTCTGTTCCTCATGTCAAAAGTTGGATGATTTGCTCACCATTGTTAGTAGTAAATCTAGACTTACTGATGATGATTGCACTTGTGCAACTGGCATGGCTTGGAGAACTGTTGTTTCATATATTAATGACTGGACTAGTGAGATAAATAATGTTAGGCAAGGAACAAATAGAACGCATTTAGGAACGGATGTGTCTATTGTCTGCAAAGATCATTCAACCCCTATGAAACAAGATGATGCCCCTAACAACTTTAGAATTGTGGATACAAGTATTCAGCAATCTGTGGGATCAGAGTGTTTAGAATGAAATAAAAAAGAAAGAAAGAAAGGAAGAAGTTCACAACAAATAACAAGGCCGAAAAAGAAACTGATTAATGTGTATAAAGTAAAGACAATACTCACTAAAAAGGATACTGCTTTGTTATGTAACAGATGGATTACAGGGAATAACATTTTTCATCAGAAAACCTTCAGTCTATAGAAAAAGACAGCTTGTTTCCAAAACATAAGGTAGAAAAAAGAAGCAATAGGCAGGTGACAAAGAAGAAATCAAAACTGAATGCTGAAGGACTTGAAGAACATTACTGTAAGAAAACAGAGGACTGCGGTGGTGGTGCTGCGGTAGCGTTGTCACCTCACAGTAAGATGTTGTCCTGTTCGATTCTCAGCTAGAGCGTCTTCTGTGTGGAAACATGCGTGAATGGGTGTACCTTCATTGAAGGTTGTGCGTCAGGGCCGGCAACTCGGCACGTAAAAATCTACTGCCAATCATTAGCGGATCGGAGTTCCGCTGTGGCGACTCCTAACTGGGAAAAGCCGAAAGACACAACAACAACACCAACTGTAAGAAAACGGAGGAGAAAGATAGATGCTGACAACATGTCTCAAGCTGTGGACATACAAAGCCAGCTGGATGAGAACTGCATGCTTGCAAATGTAATATGCAGTGAAAACAGTGGTATTAATAAGTCTAATGCTGATGAAGATCATTCCTTTGTAACAATTTATAGAGCAGATATTACTGAATTTGAAGTTGAAGATTCTTCAGAACTGGTCAGAAAATATATTCTTGTAACTAGAGATACAGTTATTACAGGAAATAATACTTACTGTACATTTGCAAAGAAGATAGTGAATATCAAATCATGTTATAATTGCCAGAAGCAAAAATACAGGATGTGAGACAAGCCTTAGAATGCCTTAATGTAAGGAAGTATGGATCTGGTTTTATTCATGTTGGTACAAATGATTTCATCCACAAGGACTCTTTGACTGTTAGTAGGGGAACTTATAGCCCTCTTAGATAGTATAGCATGTACTGGTGTTAGGACATATTTTTCACAAATCACATATAGAAAGGAGAGTCAAGTCGCCATGAAGGAAAAGATTTTTGGGGTAAATAGTTGCATGAAAAAAGTCCTGTTTTAAAAAATGGAAATGTGTAGAGCATCCGAAACTAATTTTGGGCACACGTGTGTTCAGACAGGATGGTGTGCATTTGTCAAGATCAGGGAGGAGATTTTTGCAGCAGATATTTTGCAATATTTGACAAACACAAGGCAGGATTTTTGCCAGGACAAAAAAATAACAGTTCACAGATAAAAACATTTGCTGCATCTCTGATGATTGTTAATGCTAGAAGCATTAATAATAAGGTTTTATTATTCGAATATGCGCTATGTTCCCACAAAATTGATGTTGTTATTGTAAGTGAAACATGATTAAAGAACAATGACTGGAAACCACTTCTGTCATAGTATAAATGTTTTTATTGTAACAGACATTCTAGCAAAAAATCAGGTGGAGGCGTTACGATAGCGATTAAAGATAGTTATGAGACATGTGATTATTACATGTTCAGTGACAACACCATTACTGTGACAATAAAGACAACCTTGGAACATATAACAATTGTTGGACTGTATAGACCACCAAAATCAAGTGCTGGTGACCTAGAGGAATTCAAACATTTCTTGCATCAAACACAGGAGGAGAGAATAATATTAGCTGGGGACTTAAATTTACCAAAAACAGACTGGAATAATATTAATTCAACAACATTAGTAAGGAAATTATTCACAACATATATTCATTAGGATCTAGGATTATTGATTGAAAGTTCAATAGTCCTATTCCACAATACCCGAATGCACTTTAACGAAAGCGCTTTCACCGAAAAAGCGCCTTCATTAAAGTCCGTTCAAAAAAAAAAAAAAACATAAATCATCTTTTATGCCCCCCTGCACCCCCCCATGTGGGGGGCTGTACCCCCCCACCCCCTACTTTTATCTTCTCACTCCGAGGTCACACTACATTGGGGAAAAGGGAATTCTCCCTTAACCACACTGTAGTGCGACCGGCACAACCAGTATACATAACCGAAAGTGCTGCTTCGGTGAACAGCACTTTCGGTTATGTATGTTCGGTGATTTCTGCTTTGGCAGAAAGTGCTGTTGGGGATCTGTACAGATCCCATTCATTAACAGCAATTGCTTCAGATTGTAAAAAAAATCTACCAGGGAAAGGAACATACTAGACATTGTGTTCCTAAAGAAAGTACTATTACTAAACCAAGGCACAGAATATTAATTACAGATTACATGGAAGCAAAACAGACACTAACTATGATGCATTTAGTGGAAAAACTGCAGAAGGAATGTAGAAAGTTTTGAAAGAGAAATTATTTAAGTGCAAAAAAAAATGTTTAACATCAGGATCTAGGCATACAACATTAGGGGTATATATTTTCATAAGAACAAGATACCTGATTAAGATGAGAGACAAAAATATAAGAAATGGAAAAGAGGTTGAACTACAACTTTGAAAACTGAGATAAACAAGCTGGATAAACAAATTAAGCATAGTATGAGACAAGATCAAGAAAACATTGAAGAAAATTTACATAAATATATTGAGCATAATAGGAAACCGTTTTACAAATACATAAGATGTGGAAGGACTAAAAACATACAAATTGATAAACTGTGTGTAGATTCTAAAATTTATTCTCAGACACAACAGATTATAAATACATTTGAAAACTCTTATGCAAAACAGTTTTGCTCCGCAAAGTGGATGATAAGTTGTTCTAGTGATATTCAGGTACCCTTGGATACTGGAATTAAAATAGATTGTATTTAAAAAGAACTCTGGGAACTGGATCCAAACAAACCACTGGGAGGAGATGAAATAAGTAATAATGACCTGAAAACACTTCAGCAAGAACTTATAGTACCATTATATTTATTATTTACTCGGTCATATAAATATGGGGAGATTCCTCAAGATTGGAAATATGTAGTTATTAAACCTGTCTTTAAGGGAAAGGGGTGCAGGACAAACCCAGAGTCATACAGAGCCTTAAGTCTACTTTCATGTTGTGGAAAAATAATGGAGAATGTAATGTTGGATAAGTTATTGTCAGAACGGAAAAGGTTGGGACTTGAAACCATATATCAGCATGCATATGTTGAAAATAGCTTTATTACCACCTGTAACATTATGTTATATAACAATAGAATAACAGGTATGAATGAAAATTTCTGCTATGATGCTATTTATATAGATTTAATTTTACCATTTGATAGGGTCATACACAAAACACTGATCAGTAAATTACAACAACTAGATATTAATTTACTCTTCATAAAATGGATAGCTGCATGGCTTACAAATAGGACATGTCAAGTATCATACAGCAATTGGACAAGTGAAATTATTGGTTACAGTCAGGGTGTCCCACAGGGCTGTCCTAGGCCATACTTGTTTAGATTGTATCTTTCAGACCTACCCTTTTCATCATTTGAGATGTTCTAATCTTTAGTCTATATGCAGATGACCTGAAATTGGGGTAAACTGATTACATGTCTAACAGATATGGTATGTCTGATAAAGAACTTAACTACATTGGCTATTTGGACACAAGGAGAATAGTATGGTGATAAATACCTCAAAAATTAAGCATGTGAGATTAGAGAGACATAAATTCTTCTTCTTCTTCTTCTTTCGGCTGCTTCCGTCAGGGGTCGCCACAGCAGATCAACTGTTTCCATTTCTTCCTGTCCTCTGCATCTTGCTATGTCACACCAACTGCCTGCATGTCCTCTTTCACCACATCCATAAACCTTATCTTAGGCCTTCCTCTTTTCCTGCTACCTGGCAGCTTCATCCTTAGCATCTTTTTCCCAATATACTCTGCATCCCTCCTCAGCACATGTCCAAACCAACGTAATCTTGCCTCTCTGGCTTTGTCTCCAAACCTTCCAACCTGGGCTGACCCTCTAATATACTTATTCCTAATCCTGCCCATCCTCGTCACACCCAGTGCAAATCTTAACATCTTCAACTCTGCCACATCAAGCTCTGACTCCTGCCTTTTTCTCAGTGCCACTGTCTCCAACCCGTATAACATAGCTGGTTTCACTACCCTCTTATAGACCTTCCCTTTCACTCTTACTGGTACTCGTCTGTCACAAATCACTCCTGACACTCTTCTCCACCCATTCCATCCTGCCTGTACTCTCTTCTTCACCTTTCTTCCACAATCACCATTACTCTGAACTGTTGATCCCAAGTACTTAAACTCATTCACCTTCGCCACCTCTACTCCCTGCATCCTCACCATTCCTCTGTCCTCCCTCTCATTCACACACATATATTCTGTCTTAGTCCTGCTGACCTTCATTCCTCTTCTCTCTAGAGCATATCTCCACCTCTCCAGGGTTTCCTCCACCTGTTCCCTACTCTCACTACAGATCACAATGTCATCTGCAAACATCATAGTCCACGGGGACTCCTGTCTGATCTCGTCTGTCAACCTGTCCATCACCATTGCAAATAAGAAAGGGCTCAGAGCTGATCCTTGATGTAATCCCACCTCCACCTTAAACGCATCTGTCACTCCCACCGCAGACCTCACTGCTGTCACACTACCCTCGTACATATCCTGTACCACTCTTACATACTTCTCTGACACTCCCGACTTCCTCATACAATACCACAACTCCTCTCTAGGTACCCTGTCATATGCTTTCTCTAAATCCACAAAGACACAATGCAACTCCTTCTGACCTTCTCTGTACTTCTCCATCAACACTCTCAGAGCAAACATTGCATCTGTAGTGCTCTTTCCTGGCATGAAACCATACTGCTGATCACTAATCATCACCTCCCTTCTTAACCTAGCTTCCACTACTCTTTCCCATAACTTCATGCTGTGACTGATCAGTTTAATCCCTCTGTAGTTACTACAGCTCTGCACATCACCCTTATTCTTAAAAATCGGTACCAAAACACTTTTTCTCCATTCTTCAGGCATCCTCTCACTTTCCAAGATTTCATTAAACAATCTAGTTAAAAACTCCACTGCCATTTCACCTAAACACCTCCATGCTTCCACAGGTATGTCATCTGGACCAACAGCCTTTCCGTTCTTCATCCTCTTCATAGCTATCCTTACTTCCTCCTTGCTAATCCACTGCACTTCATGATTCACTATCCGCACATCATCCAACCTTCTCTCCCTCTCGATCTCTTCATTCATCAACCCCTCAAAGTACTCTTTCCATCTGCTCAACACACTCTCCTCGCTTGTGAGTACATTTCCCTCATTATCCTTTATCACCCTTACCTGCTGCGCATCTTTACTAGCTCAGTCCCTCTGTCTAGCCAATTGGTACATGTCCTTTTCTCCCTCCTTAGTGTCCAACCTTTTATACAACTCTTCATATGCCTTATCCTTAGCCTTCACCACCTCTCTCTTTGCCATGCACCTCATCTCCTAATACTCTTGTCTACTTTCTTCATCTCTTTGACAATCCCACTTCTTCGCCAACCTCTTTCTCTGTATACTCTCCTGTACTTCTTCATTCCACCACCAGGTCTCCTTGTCCTCCTTCCTCTTTCCAGATGTCACACCAAGCACCTTTCTAGCCATCTCTCTTACTAGCTCTGCTGTAGTTACCCAGCTATTCGGTAACTCTTCACTGCCACCCAGTGCCTGTCTTAACTTTTCCCTGAACATCACCTCACAGTTACCCTTTTTCGATTTCCACCATTTGATCCTTGGTGCTGCCCTCACACTCATCCTCCTCTTCTTGATCACCAATGTCATCCTACAAACCACCATCCTATGCTGCCTAACTACACTTTCCCCTGCCACCGCTTTACAGTCTCCAATCTCTTTCAGATTGGCCCTTCTACATAAGATATAATACACCTATGTGCATCTTTCTCCACTCTTGTATGTCACCCTATGCTCCTCCCTCTTGTTAAATATGTATTCATCAACAGCCATGTTCATCCTTTTCGCAAAATGCACTACCATCTTACCTTCTGCATTCCTTTGCTTAACACCATACCTACCCATCACTTTCTCATCCCCTCTGTTCCCTTCACCAACATGCCCATTGAAATCTGCTCCAATCCCCAGTCTCTCACCCTTGGGTACAGTCATCACCACTTCATCCAACTCACTCAAAAATTTTTCTTTCTCATCCATCACACACCCAACTTGTGGAGCATATGCACCAACAACATTCATCATTACACCATCAATTACCAGTTTCATAAGTATCACTCTATCCGACACTCTTTTCACCTCCAAAACACTCTTAGCATAGAGAGATATAAATTGAAAGGTAAATATTTAATACAGCTCACAGTGATTGAAACTGTAGATTCATTTAGGACCTGGGTATATGGGTAGGTCCAGCTTTGAGTTTTTCTAATCATATCAACCAATTGGTAAATGATAGGTTGTATAAAAAGATTTATAAAGTCTTGGAAATCAGAAATGATGAAGTCGTCATTTCTTAATTACATTAGACCTAAAGTTGAGTATGGAATAACAATATGGAAACCTTAGAAGAAAACAAACATGAGTAAACTGGAAAGAGTACAGTGGAGGTATACCAAGAGCATCCATTGATGTGAAAATTGAAGTTATTTTGAAAGACTAAAATATCTGAACTTGGGCATTTAGAGACAACTATCTCTGGGAATGTTTGGGGTTATCAAAAAGTAATAGAGAATCATCAGATAACCTATGGAAAAGATTCTACAGAAGTGAGAAGTGTACTAATCGGTTCTCTGAGAGAACAGCTGATGCATGGAACAGACTACAAAATTACAGTAAAGCAAGTACTAGTTTAGATAATTTTAAGAACAACCTGAATAATTATTATGGGAACAACTGTTTTGGTTTATTGACAGGCTTGAAGGGCATTAATGTCCATGCTTGAAATATCTGTATGTCTATAGTAAGGTTCCATGGAGAAAATATGTTTAGTCTTGGTTAGCACTTTCAGTAAATGACCTTCATACATAGTTTGGGGAGTAAGGGATTCAGATATTTTAAGGCTTTGGCCAGAGGTCATGGGATTGATTCTGGCTATAAATTTGTTTACTAGAACATGGGCAATATCTACTGGGTCAGAATAGGAAGTGTCATTATCATTAAGTTCCATTAAGTTCAGAGCAATTTATAGGAGGTTCCTTTACAAATACATTTTGAGCAATGTAGGTATTGTTTTTTAGTTTTCTAACATAGCTAAAGAATGATTTATAATTATCCTTGGCTTCAGAGGCCAGCCTAAGTTCATGGGATCCTTTAGTGGACCGAATACTGCTTTTAATTTTTTGTAATGCTAATATAATATAATATAATATAATATATTTATATAATTTTGGTTACTAGGGTAGACCATTGATCAATGTGTAATCAGTTCCAGGGTCAGCCCAGGTTACAATCAAAATAGTAACAGCAAAAGGTGGTTAAGTAATTGGTACTATCAGTAAAACAAGGTGCATGTAACAGGGATACTATGTACTTATATACAAAAAGTAGGTACAAACAATTTACAGCAAATATTTTTTCAGTGTTGTCGCAGAGGTATAATATAGAGGAATTACACCAATGTTCACTCTGGGATACAGCAAACAGTAATAACAGAGAAGTATCTGAAGATGTAGTTATTAGGAAAAAAAGAAGCCAATCATAGGAACTTAGGATCATAGAAGGTTACTAGGCTAATGGCCCTGGGGCCCTTACAAGCCTAGCCAAGAGTTTATCCCCCAAAAGAAACCTCAGTCAACACTTGTCGCCTATGCCAATGAGGGACACAGGTGGAACCCCTGAGACAATTTTGTCCTTTCCCATCCACTCATCAAGGTTGTGCTTTAAGAGGGTCAGCAAGTTACTCTGACAGGTACGGGAAGTCTATTCCAGACACGGGGTAGCCTCTGGCAGACAAACCTGTCTCTCCATCCGGTTTTGTTGAGTTAACATATTAGATTCGGGCCTTTTGAGTGGGTAATGCGCTAAGAGTTAGATTTACAAATATGGACCATCTCTAGTCGGGCAGGGTTTGAGATTGCCTTGTAGGTGAGACACAGATCACCTCTGAGCAATCTGTACATTATTAAGTAGAATGAAAGTGATTTGAGCCTATCAGCATAGGACTAGTGCTGGAGGCCATGGATTCTCTTTGTGAGTTTTTTTTGTGGTCTTTCCCATTGGTGCAGATGTTTGGACAGGTACATACCAAACAGGGTGTTATACTCTATTACTGGTCTAATGAGGGAGGAGTATAGAGAGGTAATAATCTCCTTTTTTCTAGATGCAATCCCTTTACTTATGAGACAAACCAAATAAAAGGCTTTTCTGAACACTGCCGCTACATAATGGTCGAATGTGAGGTTGTTATCAACCTGAGTACCCAGGACTTTCACCACAGGTTGTGTGTTTAGGGGGTTGCCGTTGATGTGGTAATCAGTTGGGGCTGTGATTCTGCTGAATGGTATGATGATAATTTTTTTGTATTTAGCTTGAGGCCATGACTTTGGCACCAGTCATTAGTTGCTGTGAGACCCCTCTTGCAGCATGTTAACATCATGTGGGGAGTCAATAACAGCACCCAACTTACAGTAGTCTGCAAACTTGGTCAGCCACAGGCCTTTTGTCTTTGCCTGGACCTCTGAGAAGTAGATGCCAAACAGTAGGAGTCCCGGGACAGATCCCTGGGGAACTCCACTAGCGACAGGTCTGCTGTCAGAGGTGGAGGTGCCTATTTTGACCTTGAGGGTCCTGTCGGTGAGCCAGTTGGCCACCCACCTGATGAGATATAGATTTATGCCAAGTTATGTTAGCTTATCGATAATGCCCGAGTGGGGGATTGTGTCAAAGGCCTTGGCCAAGTTAAGGTAAGCTGTATATACTGACTTTCCCTCATCCAGGTCCTTGGTGACAGTCTTAAATAAGTCAACCAGGTTCAACAGACAAGATCTGCCCTTGATGAATCCGAACTGGGTGGGGTCAAGTGCTTGGAAATTGCCTATGTTCTTGTTTATGATATCCATAGTAATGTGCTCCATGGCTTTACAGATCAGACTTATCAAGCTAATGGAGTGAAAGTTTCCAGCGTCAGCAGTGACACTACCTTTGTGCAAAGGGGATGAGAGTGGCAGTTCTCTACTCCACTGGAATGAAGCCTGTACTTAGGCTGGTGCTCAATGGTGAAGCCAGTTCTTGCTGGAGATGGTGCAGAATACAGCTTGGGATACTATCAGCTCTCAGGGGAAGATGTGTTCTTTGCCTTGGATAGGGCCTTTAACACTTGATCTATGGAGATGTGAGGTTTGGGACAAGTATTGGGGATGTCAAAAGGGCCTTTGGGGGGGCAGGGTGGTGAAGTTTGCACTGAACCTATCTTCTAGCAGTGTGGCTAAGTCAACAGGATCAGTCTAAGTGATACTGTTAACTACTAATTCAGAACAAACCTGGGCTTTGCCATCGAGGTTTCTGATGTAACTGAAGAAGACTTTGTTCATAGGTTTATAGGTTAGTACTAGGCTATCGACCCTAGGCCCATAACAATTCCCTGGTAATTTCTTCCCAGAATATTTACTTCCCTGGTCCCCTGTCTAGCAGGGTGACTGCCATGATCCCAGGGTGAATTTCCTATCTCCCATCCAATCATCAGGGTTTCTTTTGAAGAGGGCCAATGACGCACCCTGCTTGACATGTATGGGCAGTCTATTCCAGAGTATGAGGAGTCTTTGGGTCAGGAACCTATCCCTCCAGCATGTTTTGTTCATTGTGATGACCAGGTTTAGATCCCTGGAGCATGTGGCTCTGAGGGATTGGGATTTCTTTAAGTGTAGCATCTCCAACAGCACTGGGTTTGACATGGCCTTGTATATTAAGCAGAGATCGCCTCTGAGTAGGCGATATGCGATAGAGTATAGCTGGAGTTTTTTTAGACATCCGCATAGGGCATCTGCTTTAGGCCTGTGATTTTTTTAGTGAGGTATTTCTGTGGCCTTTCCAGTTGTTGCAGATGTCTTGTGAGGTACATATCAAATGGGGCATTGTACTCTATAATGGGTCTAATGAGGGATGAGTACAGTGGGACAATGACCTCCTTTTTTCTAGATGAAAAGCCCTTAGTGATAAGGTGTGCCACATATAAGGATTTCCTGACTGTTGTGGCTATGTGGTTATTGAAGGTGAGACCACTGTCCACCTGTGTCCCTAAGTACCTTATCACACTTTCAGTGTTTAGTGTACTGCCACTTATGTGGTAATTCATGGGTACATGTTTTTTCCCAAAGGGGATAACTATACATTACTTGTCATTGAGCTTGAGCCCATGGCTGTGGCACCAAGCATCTGTTTCTTTAAGGCCTTTTGTTGAATATCTACATCATTTGGGGATTCAATAATGGCTCTCAGTTTGTTAGCCAGAGTCCCTTAGTGCTGGCCTGTACTTCAGAGAAGTAGATGCCAAACAAGAGCGGTCCCAGGACTGAACCCTGAGGTGCTCTGCTTGTCACTTGTCTGGAGCTGGATTTTGAGTCAGCTACTTTTACAGTGTGGGTTTTGTCAGTAAGTCAGTTGGCAACCCATCGAGTGATGTAGGGATTAATACACAGCTTAGTAAATTTATCTATGATTCCAGAGTGGGGGATGGTGTTGAAGGCCTTGGCGAGGTCCAAATAGGCTGTGTGGACTGCCTTACCCTCATCCACGGCTCTGGAGACTGATTCGAAGAAGTCAATCAGGTTGAGGAGACAAGATCGACCCTTTACGAAACCAAACTGGGTGGGGTCCAGAGTTTGAAGGTTGCCAATGTCTTTCTTTATAAGTTCCATGATAATGCATTCCATGGCTTTGCAGATCAGGCTCGTCAGACTGATGGGATGATAGTTCCCAGGATCCAAGGTGGATCCCCCCTTGTGGAGTGGGATAATTGTATCTGTGTGCCACTCATTAGGCACAAAGCCTGAGGCGAGGCTATGATTAAACATGACACTTAGGTGAGGTGCCAGTTCATTTTGTAGTTCATGTACCTTTGTTTCAGAGGCTAGTTTTGATTCATAGTTGGCTTTGGAGGTTTTCACTAGTGATCTAATTTGCTTGTTGAGGCTAAGGAGGGAGTTTTTTCCAATTTGGAATTTGTTCCCTTTTTACCCTTGGACAACAGTTTCTACCTTTTGTTGTTAAGCCTGTTGATAGAGGATGTCCACCAAACAGGTTTGTGTTTCCTTGAGGAGCAGGGTTTAGTTCTGTTGGGTATGGTTGAGTCCATGCAGTTGTGCAGGTGCTTGTATACTGTATTGGCATACTGTTCAGCATAGTTGTTTGCATCCTCTGAGGGGGGCAGTGGTATGAAGCTACAGATATCCTCCCTTAGGAGGTTGTAGTCAACTTTTGAGAAGTTTTTTTAGCTTGATTATGGCTGAGGGGGATTGGATGGGATAGAAACTTCGAGCAAGACAGTCCGATGATATGATCCCACCAGGGAAGAACATACTATGGGAGTGGTGCAGTGGTCACCCATGTTGGTGAGTACCAAGTCCAACATGTTATCTCTCCTTGTGGAGGATGAGATGAGCTGGTCTAGTGTGTTCGAACTGATGAAGTCAAGGAATCATTGAGTGAGTGCATTAGTGCAGGAATAGTTCACCCAGTCTCTGGTGGGGTAGTTGAAGTCACCAAGGATCAGGGTGTTAGGGGGGGTACCTTGATTGAGTCAAGTAGATCGAGGTAAGAGGAGTGGGTGTCTTGAGTCATGGAGGGGGGTCTATAACTGGCTATAACTTGGATGGGTATTTTGCCAACTGTCAGTTGCACCTGGAGTAGTTCCAGTACGTCATGTTGGCAGACCAGTCTGAAGGTGTGCCTATCCTTAATGAAGATAGAGACTCCACCACCTTTAGTCTTCCCTACCTCATTTTTGGGGTTAGAATGTGTGGAATGAGGTATAGCCTGCTAAGGCAGGAGTGCTCTCCTCAGCCCTAAACCAGGTTTCCATGACCACACAGACATCAGCATCTACCAGTGCAAGGAGAGCCTCCAGTGAGTGCATTTTCAGGTTAAGGCTCCTAGCATTTAGCAGCATGACCTTCAATTTGTTTTTTTTGACAGATCTTTTATGTTGGAAGATTTGTCTTTGGGGCATTGCCTAAAAAGGCACAATGGGGGAGGTGAGAGCCTTTGCCAGGATCCAGAATCCTAGTGGTGACAGTTGGAGGCCATCTCTTGCAAAGCAATGAGGGCTGTCAACCATGTCATCCCAGGCAGACAGATACTTGATGCCCTTGGAATGACACCAGAAACTAAGCCAATTGTTGAAATCAATTATTTTTTGTTAGTATTGTGGTAACACTCTTGGTGAAGGTAGGATGCTGCTTAGAGGTAGGGTCATACCTGCCTGGGGCACATACTCTGAGAGCTCAGTCATGTCTCACTTCATATAGTCCAGGGAGGTACATCTCAAGTCATTCACACAAACATGGACAATGACAGAGTCATACTGGCACTTGTTGTGGAGAGGCTTAAGTGTGTGCGTGATGTGGGGGATTCTGGCACCAGACAGATAACTGACTGTGACCTTCTCCTTGTCAAGTATAGTGAGTTGAGCACTGTACTGTTTATAAATTCTGTACAAATTCTTTTATATATATATTTTTTATAATATTTAGGTATTTTGTATACCTTTTTATGTATTAAATTTTAATTTTTATATATACATAAAATGTTTTTACATAACACAAAGCAAATAGGAGAGAATCTGGATGTTAACATATAGGTTTATTTGTATGGAATCTAGTTTTATATATACATATATATATTTTTTAGATATGTATATGATTAAGACATTTTAACTTAAGAATTGGAGTTGTTGGAGAAATTTGTAGAACGGTGTCTGTTGTGTACTGATATTGTAAATTAGAGTTTAGATAAATTATTTTAGGTAATATTACTTTCAAAGGAAAGTTTGTATATTACATACATATACACCTTGCACATACACATGGATTTATATTATTTATTGCATTTTATATAGAACCAATGTATATCCATAGTTAAAGTTACAAATGCGTTGTAGCTTTAAAATGTTATGACAATTAGTGGACTAATTAAGTGAGTGATTTATTAATTAAGTATTGTGTATTTAAGCAATGTTGGGTGGTTGTTTAAATTGTTTATGTCTGAAGAAGGTTGAGGTAATACCTTGACCGAAAGCGCTTACAATAAAGGTCCGTGCTTAGTATATTCTGCCGTGGCGTTTTTCTACTTGTTCTGTTTTTTGCTAGTTTGGTATCGAATTTGCTGTTTTCCAGATAGTGAGTTGAGCAAATAAAAATGTTAAAAAGTACATATCTAAAAAAGCAAAATTATCCAGTTGACAATGAAGAGTTGATGTATCATGGTTATAATCTGAGATGAGTGATATCTTGGCCATACCTAGAGAATTAAGTGAGATGCCTTGAATTCTGACGTTTGCACTTATATTGTTCAGTTAGGTACTGTTTAAACTGAAGCAGGAACATCATGTAGTTTGTACTGACAGACAGTGAAGCATCAATAGCCACAGTTTGGGAGCAAGAACAGAGAACCTACTCTATGTCGTGCACGAGTCCTTAGAATGCATGTTAGCTGCCATTTGCTTGGTTCCCCTAACGAGGTATCACATAAGGGTTCTGCAGTAGACAGTGGCAATGCAATGGTCCTACTTGACACATTTGTTCGAGCTCCCCATTATGTTGACAAAGTTCTGTCAAGATCAGATCAGGTGGTGGTTAGACCTTCCCTTGATGTCCACTGGGAGATCTTTTGCCCCCCCCCCCCCTCTGAGCACAGCTATGATGGATGTCTCTCTTCTTGCGTGGGGGGCCATTTTGAAGGGAGGACTGTCCAGGGAACCAGGTCCACTACCAAAGCCAATCTTCACATCAGTATCTTGGAGATGAGAGTGATCCTCCTTGTGTTGCAGGCCTTTCAGGAGATTCTTCCCAAGGGTTTGATCTCAGTTCAGACACAACATGTCTGTCACTTGGTATCTGAATAAATAGGGGGTAACTTGTTTCTGTCCTCTTTGTCAGGAGGCCATGAGGGTCTGGCAATGGACAATATCATCTTAATAGCTTGTGGTTGCAAAACACATCCTGGGAACTCCAGCATATTGGCAGAGAGTTTGAGTAGGAACCTTCTTTTTTCTGTATGAATGGTCCCTGAATCCAACAGTTGCAGCTCTGATTTTTCAGCACTGCACTCTATGTTGGGATCTGTTCACATCCCTGATCAACACCAAGTGCAGCAAGTATTATGCCTTAATCCCCTCTCAGGGACAGTCACCCAGGAATGCTGTTCTGTATGCTTGGCTTCTGGGTCTGCTGTATGTATATCATCTGACCCCGTTGATTATTAATAAAGTTTCTTCAGAAGGAAGTCTTTGCAGAGCGACTATAATACTCATTTCCTCCTTTTGGCCCCATCAGGTGTAGTTCCCCTCTGACCTCATCTAAAGTCCCCTCCTTGGATTTCTCACTCTGTGGGTCTGGATCTGCCCAACTTTCAAACACTCAGGTTAACCACATGGTTTCTCCATTTCTTGTGATGGCCAGAAATCCCAAGCTTTCAGAAAGAGTGGTGCATATTTTGTCTTCTTCTCAAAAAATTTCTATACATAGGGTTTATGCTAGTAAGTAGAGATGTTTCACTTATTGGGCTAACACTAAAGGTTTGGATCCCCTTTCATCCCCTTTTGAGGTGATTCCGTACTTCCTTGCAGACTTGTTTAACTCAGAATCCAATTATTTTCTATTAAGATGCAAATGGCTGTAATTTGCAATTTTCACATTGGTAGAGGTAATATATGCCATTGGCTGCTCTCAGAATTTTGAAGGCCTTTCTCAAGGGTGCTTTTTTGTTGTGTCTCCTGGTCCAGGACCCTGTTCCACTGTGGGATTTACCTTTCATGCTTCAAGTGCTGGCTGCACCTCCATTTGAACCTTCTGCTACGGCTGACTTGAAGTTATTGTCTTGGAAGACTTTATTCTTAGTGGCTGTTATTTCCGCAAAACAGTTGTTTCAGCTGCAGGCCCTGTCTTCAGTGCCTCCCATAGTACTCAACTGTCTGCATTTTTGCAGAATGTCCAAATGTTTGTCACATATTTTTGGTTTGTTACTCATACAAATTGTGGTTTTCAGGTAAATCATTGAGGATTAAAGTTACTAAATAATGACAGGCAATTGGAATTTAGACTTCATACCCTTCAGAAAATGTATGCTAATGCAAAACCTGTTATGCTATCAACTTTCAAAATTAATATGAGCAGCATTTAAAAACTGTCCCTATTTTTGGGACTTTGTCCCCCCATTATTTTTGGTTTTGTCCAGTTTGACAAGTACTACCTCCGTATTTGTTTTTTCATAAAGACAGGGTGCACCACTGCATGGATACTGCATTTCTTCCGAAAGTGGCTACGAAGAACAATTTGAATCAGTCCATTCACTTGCCAGTGTTCTTTCCTGAATTTTCCAACAAAGGGAAATATGTACTGCATTGTCTTGATGTCCATAGACAACTGAGGTTTTATTTGGACAGAACCAAATCTTTTAAGAAAGTCTAAACAGTTATTTGTCTCATTTTCAAAGGTGCAGTTGGGCATGCCAATGTGTAATGTTACTCTCTCCAAGTGGCCATCTGATTGTATTTCCTTTGTGTATACTTTGAAACAAAATCCCTTGCATTTTAAACTGAAAGGTCATTCTACTGGAGCTATGGCTACTTCTACAACTTTCTTCTCTATAGCAGCTTTAGTTGATGTTTATGCAGCTGCTACTTGGGACTACAAACTTGACATTCAGTTGAGGTTCAGAGCTTCTTTTGGTTCCACCGTATTTTGCAGTAGCCTTTCATAAGACCTCCCTAGGATTTTACATGGTTGGGGACTCTGTCCCAGTATTTGAATCCAGATGGAAAAGACAACTGGGTACAAAAGTCATGTACTTACCATCATGATAGATCCATGTTGTCTCTTTCTGTCTGGTTCATCCCTCTCTCCTTCCTGGCCCCTACTTGGTGGCGAGTTCTCAATTACGGGATGATTGAGCTGGGGAAGTTGAATTTGTCCTTTGTAAGGGTCCTTAGTATTTTCCTGTTTTGGACATGCTGATGTCAGTTTTGGGCAGAGAGGGGGCAAACTCACTCTAAGGTACTATTAGTTTAGTTCATCAGGGGATTTTAGGTGTAGGAGATGGAGCTTGGTGGGCTGAAGTCTTTGGAATATGGCCAGTGTCAGATATGAGTCGTATCTGATAGCCATGAGGCTGAACTAGACAGAAAGAGACAACATGGCTCTATCCCTATGGTAACTACATAACTTTCATATTGGGGGGGGGGGGTAACAAAGCACCAACAAAAAGCTTTTTTTTTTACATGCTGTCATCACTGGACTCCCCCCGTGCCTCTTTGCTGTCCCTGATTTTGCCATATTGTGCTAAACTGGCCCTCTTAGAAAAACTGATGAGTTGTAAATCACTGAAGATTAAACTCAGTCAGTAGTGCCAGGCATTTAAGTTTCAGACTTCATGCCAGGCATTTAAGTTTCAGACTTCTTATTCTTCAACAAATGCATGCTGATGGGCTGCCTGTTGCAGATGGAAGATTTTATGATGTGCTGTCTCTATCTCTCTCTCTCTCTCTCACACACACACACACACGCACACACACACACACACACACACACACACACACACACACACACACACACACACACACACACACGCACACACACTTTCATTTACCTTTTAAAAAATGTTAGCAAAGCACTGTTTAGTGTGTTTAAAAAATAGCCATTTGCTTTTTTTCTGTCTTTGGTTCATGGCAACTTAACATGTTGCAGTGAAGCAGCAGATTTGTGTTTTGTAGTGGGCATCACCTGTATATTAACATGCTGCTGGAGAACGTTCGATGTTCATCATCTTGATCACTGCTGCACCTACTGCAGCAGTTATCATTGCTAAGGTAAGCTGTACTTACACAACTGAACTTTCTCCAGTCAGGGTGAAGATGTACAGCTTGCCCATTCTTTAAAGACTAAGAAGATATACGATGGAAGTTTATTCCAGAATCTGGCATCATTAATATAAAATACCTTGTTACAAGTGTGCAGTTTGTTTGAAGCGATAGCTAGGGGTTTTGGAAGATGAAACTAAAGTAGACAGTTTCAGCATGACACTGACAAGTTTAGAAGGTTATAAGTGGAGATACCAATCAGTTGTTTAGACTTGTCTGTGTCAGGCAGCTGGTTAGATCTTATAAGGGTGATAACGACTGCCATTTAAACACTAACATCTCACAGATCAGCTCATCATTGAATTGGCCATAAATGCAATTGTAGGAATTATATACAAGTCATTGCTAAATACATTTGCCATTGTAGTTGATGTTACTAAGGGATATCTGTATTAGATATGCAGCCTGCCCCTAGTAAGGTTGTTGTTATGGGGTGGGGGACACATTCATAGTCAACACTTGTAAACTGATTTCTAGGGAGGGCAGCCTCTGATGTTATTAGATGTACTGCCTTTTTCTCTGGTGTGTAAATGAAACGACAGGTTTAGGTTAGCTAGCACTGTTTAGTGGTGTGGTACTCCATGGTCATGTTTAAGTGCGCTTGCTGTTCAGCTTCAGTTTTGTCCTTTCCTACTCATTGCTGGAGTTACCCAGTAAATTAATTTACAAAAAATGGTGATTCATTTAAAGAAACTTAGCACACAGAGAGAAAAGCACTGTGATGAATCAGGCAGTAGCAAGGTTAGACAGCTACCACAGCCATGAGATAGTGTAGCCGTAAGCATAATACTCACCACAAAACCAGCAAAACTGTTCAGCTGTGCAAAATCATGTAAGGTCAGATCAGTTTCCTCTAGCAAGTAATCTGCATGTGTTCTCTTACACCAGGCAAGCCGCTTGGGTGAACATATTAAAACACTGCAAAGATGATGAAACAGAAGCAACATACTGTAAGACTGCAGGTTCACTACTGTTTGCCATGTGTTTTGTTTGTGATTAAAACACCGTCATTGTTAACCTCATATTTTGGCTAAAACATAAGCACATCACGTATATCTTAATTGCAAATGCTGTAGCACAAATATCTGATGAAAAGACTTTAAACATTTTCCATTTTTTCTGAATAAGTAGCATCAATCCATCTTATCATAGCATCAATCTTATTCTTAGACATGTCAAAAGGGTTCAACACAGTCTCGCTCTCCTGGTTCCTAAGCTATCTTTCTGACAGACAACAAGCAGTATGATAGAAATCTGAACTCTCACCACTTCTGCCTGTCTCGGTTGGAGTCCCCCAACAGTTCATACTAGGACCCTTTCTTTTCACCATCTTCCTTAATGATCTAGTCTCATCCACAGCACATGCTAAAGTAGTTCAGTATGTGAACGATTCAACTTTAATCTGCTTAGCAGATACCCTACCAGACGTCCAAAATGTAGCCCAACAAGCTTTTAATGATATAGAAACATACTTAAGTAAATCACAACTAATCCTCAACCCCCAAAAGACACAGTTAATGCTATTTTCCAGTAGCAATCACTGACCACCCCTCCTTTCACCATTCTCTCAGCAAACAACACAGTCATCCAACCAGTTGAGCAGACAAAACTCCTTGGAGTGACCATTGACAACAAACTCAGATTTGACCAACACATAGCCACCACGATTAAGAAAGCTCACATCAAACTTGTCTCACTGTACAGAACAAAGCCATTCCTCACTGACAATACCAGACTAGGCATATCCAGAACCTTCCTCCTCTCTATGCTGCGATATGCTTTTCCCATCTTTACCAACTTAAAAAAATCAGACTTAACCAAATTGGAAACTTGCTACAACAAAATAGCCCATTTCTTAGCCAACCTTCCCCACCAAACCCACCATTGTATTGCTCTACATAAATTAAATTAGCTCGAGTTACCTAACCTCCTCCATCTCTACCGACTTAAATTCACACACAGTATCATCTTCCATCCTGACAGTTGTCCATCCCTCAAGGAAGTTGTTGTTCCCTACTCATACCTATGAAGTCTAAGATCTGCAGACAGAAACATTCTCACAGTAAACAAGGCTAACAGCACTCACGGTGAAACCCTATTCTCAAATCACATAGCCAAATTATGGAACTCTCTACCCCACACCCTCCAAAACACACCTGAATCTACCAGTTTCAAACAACTACTATTTGAACATCTATCCAAGAACTGGCATTGCTCCTGTGCCAGACATGACTGACAAGATATCTATAACTCTCTCAACACCCTGCCCACTCCTTACCAATGACAAAATATCTATAACTCCTTCAACACACTGTCCATTCCTTACCACTGACAAGATATCTATAACTCTCTCACACTGTCCACTTCTTACCACTGACAAGATATCTATAACTCACTCAACACACTGTCCACTACTTACCACTGACATGATATCTATAACTCTCTCACACTGTCCACTCCTTACCACTGACAAGATATCTATAACTCTCTCAACACCCTGCCCACTCCTTACCAATGACAAAATATCTATAACTCCTTCAACACACTGTCCATTCCTTACCACTGACAAGATATCTATAACTCTCTCACACTGTCCACTTCTTACCACTGACAAGATATCTATAACTCACTCAACACACTGTCCACTCCTTACCACTGACACGATATCTATAACTCTCTCACACTGTCCACTCCTTACCACTGACAAGATATCTATAACTCTCTCAACACACTGTCCCCTCCTTACCACTGACAAGATATCTATAACTTCTCAACACACTGTCCACTCCTTACCACTGACAAGATATCTATAACTGTCTCACCACACTGTCCCTCCTTACCATTGACAAGATATCTATAACTATCTCAACACACTGTCCACTTCTTACCACTGACAAGATATCTATAACTCTCTCAATACAATGTCCACTCCTTACTACTGACAAGATATCTATAACTCTCTTACACTGTCCACTCCTTACCACTGACACGATATCTATAACTCTCTCAACACACTGTCCACTCCTTACCACTGACAAGATATCTATAACTCTCTCAATACAATGTTCACTCCTTACCACTGACACGATATCTATAACTCTCTCAACACACTGTCCCCTCCTTACCACTGACAAGATATCTATAACTCTCTCAATACACTGTCCACTCCTTACCACTGACAAGATATCTATAACTCTCTCAATACACTGTCCACTCCTTACCACTGACAAGATATCTATAACTCTATCAATACACTGTCCACTCCTTACCACTGACAAGATATCTATAACTCTCTCAATACACTGTCCACCCCTTACCACTGACAAGATATCTATAACTCTTTCAACACACTGTCCACTCCTTACCACTGACAAGATATCTATAACTCTCTCAACACCCTGCCCACTCCTTACCAATGACAAAATATCTATAACTCCTTCAACACACTGTCCACTCCTTACCACTGACAAGATATCTATAACTCTCTCAACACCCTGCCCACTCCTTACCAATGACAAAATATCTATAACTCCTTCAACACACTGTCCACCTCTTACCACTGACAAGATATCTATAACTCTCTCACACTGTCCACTCCTTACCACTGACAAGATATCTATAACTCTCTCAACACCCTGCCCACTCCTTACCACTGACAAGATATCTATAACTCCCAACACACTGTCCACCCCTTACCACTGACAAGATATCTATAACTCTCTCAATACAATGTCCATTCCTTACCACTGACAAGATATCTATAACTCTCTCAACAAACTGTCCACTCCTTACCTCATTTTCTCCCTCTCCTCAGTGTTATTACTACTCAAAAATAAGTATATATAAATGAAATCTCATTTGGTCATAACAATTACTTAATATGTACACACTACTAACCTTATTTTTTCTCACAGTGATCTTCACTGAAATGCTTGTGTTTTTCTTTTTGAACCTGTATCTACTAGAAAACTGTATTGAATACTACTTTGTATAGACTAACTAGATGTGTATTCTGCATCTTACTGTATGTACACTATTGTACTATCTAATTATTGTATATTGCTTATATTTCTGTGGAGCTTTTCTCCCTGAGCCTCCACTGAAAATGGACTTCTGGCCTAGTCGGACTTTCCTGGTAAACAAATGTAAATAAATAAATACATATGAATATAAAGATTGGGGGTTGGATAAACAGTCCCAAAACTGGAATGCGCAGACGTATACAGACATAATGGTTACAAAATATATTATATTATATTATATTATATTATATTATATTATATAGATAGATATAGTAGTTGTTTATTTTTGTGAGAATATGTTAATGCTAACAGTTCCTTGCTGTACATGTTTATTTATTTTCCTGAGATATGCTTTTTGGAGTTCAACTCTCTATTGTGGTAGATAGAATGACGTACAGAAATGTTAGCAAACATATATATGTATACATATATATAGAGTGGGGGATATGCATTTAATCACTGAAGATGAAGAAGGTGACAGAAGAGTTAAATGTATACATTATTCTGTGAAAGCTACAGTCTGGTTACGTTATTATTTAGAATTTTAAAACTAAACTTTTGAGTGCTGATTGGCAGGGCAGTAAGCCATTTGCTGTCTTTGGCTTAACTGGTCAGTTGACCATAGAAACAGAATTATACTTGTACAGCTTTATATGTCACTCGCTGCAAATGGCATGTTAACTGTAAGGTCAGGGTGTCCACATTCACAGAGCAGCTCAAGAATCAGTGGGGTAATGGGATGGAAAGGAGTGTGCTGCTGATGGCCATCTTGCCTTTCCCAGGGACAGTGTGAGTCGTTCTTATTGCTACATCAGACTTATAGTCCAGAGGTCAGATTTAAAGGGGTTGAAAATTGAGATTATTTGGAAGCACTTGGTTGAGCCCATCTTGCTCTAGCATATTTAAAATGCAAAGGGAGTTTGAAAAGAACTTACTAAATCCCTCCAGTGTGATGACCTCATGCACCTGCCACACTGCTCTCATGCATTAAAGCAAACACGCAAGCAGTGTTGCATAACTGATAGCTGCTGTAGGGTCTGATGTTAGGAAGATGGGTGATCCCACCCAAAAATATGTACTTATTCTGTCAGTTTTTATTAAACATATTAAATCATGTATAGAACTGCAGGCACCACTCATTAAGTACATAAAATGTGATGTATCCTATTGTAAATAGTTTATAAATTTAATTTAATATAAACTGAACATGTTGGTGGACAGAGGTATAAGCCAGTTGGACCTACTCACTTTGTAATTTGGTTTATTTGTAAGACTGTTTTGAAATATAAGGATCTATTAAAAAACAGTGATTTTCCAATCCAAGTTCAAACTCACTAACACATTATGCACTATATTATATGTATTATATTTATAAAGTTCTTTATATATGAAGTTTTGAATATCTTAAATGTTTAGATACAGCCTCATCTCATATCTTTCAATCAATTGCTCTCCATAGCTGGATTAACAGGAAAGTGAATCATCCATATTATGACCAGAATATGACAGAGTACGTAACTCTATGTGTCCTCCAAAGCTTTAAGAAGCGAAAGGTGTATCATCAAGGTTCTGACTTGGATTGGACAGGGTGCAGAGTTCAATCAAATGTATTCCATGTCTCAAAAAAGCGTAAAGTGGGTCATCTAAATTCTGACTTTGATGTGATAACATACAGAACTCAATTGAATGACCTTCATACCTCGAAAAAGCATAAAATTGATCATTTAAATTCTGACCTGGAATCAAGTGTTCCCCAGAGGTGGAAAAAGCAGAAGGTGGATCATCCAGGTAAAAACAAAGCCAGATGTGCTGTGATAGGTTCAACTGTAACAGCCAGCAACGGTAATCCCAACAGTGAAGAAAACTGTCTTTTAAGAAGAGGTGAAGTGCTTTGCTCCAAGACCAGCAAGTATAAAGTGTTAGACTTTCTTGGTCATGGGGGGTTTGGTGAAGTAGTCAAATGCAATAAAGTAGGCACCCATGAGACTTTGGCCATAAAACTCTTGAAAAACAACTCACTGTTTGACAAAGATGTAAGGAATGAAATCAGAATCCTGAAATATTTAAGAAGAGAAAGAGCAGATAAATACAGCATTGTCAAAGCTTATGAATGGTTTCAGTATGGAAACCATGCTTGTCTGGTCTTTGAACTGTTGGGCCAGGATCTCTTCAGCTTTCTACAGCAGAAACCTTTGCCCCTCAAGCACATTCGGCCTATCCTACAACAAGTAACAAAAGCACTTTTGAAGTTACACAGTCTTGGGCTGATCCATGCTGACATCAAGCCAGAAAATATCTTGCTGGTTGACCCAGTAAGGCAACCATACAAGGTTAAAGTGGCTGACTTTGGTGTAACATGCAGGATATCAAAGAGAGCAAAATATGCATCCTACATGGGAACTCCAGAGTTCAGGTATGAACTGTGCGTTTTTTCTTTAATAGGTGTATGCAAAGATGTTACTATTTCTGTGAAAATTGTAGTCACAAGATTATGTATTGTTAGGAACAACATTGAACTAACAAACCAAATTATCTGTCATCAAAACATTTCATATTTGTGTGTGAGTTTGTATGTGAGAGTGTGTGTGTGTGTGTGTGTGTGTGTGTGTGTGTGTGTGTGTGTGTGTGTGTGTGTGTGTGTGTGTGTGTGTGTCTGTGTAAGTGCTTTCATTATGTTCTATGACAAAACTTCTTCAGACAAATGTTCTATAAAAATAACTGCTCTTAAATACATTTAATGTGTCACATGATCTTAAATGTAACCATACCTCCTTAAAAAAAACAACTATAAAAATTATATTATTTAAAAATACACATAAATACATAGTGTTAAAAACAGATAAATAAAAATCTATTAAAAATGTATGTATAAAACATAACAAATAAATACTTTGTGAAGAAAGCTATACATCCTACATAATATTCCTCTCTAAGCTTTTTAATTTAAGCACACAAGTAATGGAACAGGATTCGTTCAGTCCAGGATAGAGGCAAGCATTGGATCTAAGATGCCAATATAATTCTTGCTGTTTCAATTTTAAACTTGTAGGGCTCCCTCTTAAATCTGGTGTAACTTGTTCTATAATCCTAAATTTAAACCAGTGATCCGAGTAATCAGTTACATGTTTAGCCAAAGCATTGTCAAGTTTAGCTCTCCTTATGCTATACAGATGTTCATACAGTCTCTCCTTAAACTTCCAGTCAGTCTTTCCTATATAAAAAAGGGGCAAGACTGGCATTTCACGAGATAAATAACACTCTTGGTGTTACAATTATATTTTTCTCTAATAAAATACTTGTAATATCTGATTGTAAAGGTATTTCCTACATCAATGAATTTACAAAATGAACAAGCTTTACATTTATACATTCCTGAGTATTGCAACTTTGGTTTCCTATTAGTTTCCAGTATGCTTTTCAAATTCTGGCCCCTTTAAACACAAATTTGAGTTGCTTTTCAAATTCTGGCCCCTTTAAACACAAATTTGAGCGAAATACGTAAAACACTATGAGTGAAATTATCTGCCATGACCAATTGCCAAGTCTTGAAAATGATTTGTTTTATATCGGATGCATCCAAACTAAAAGTGGTAATGAAAGTTAGACAATAATTAACATCAGTTTCTCTAATCCTCCAATTGTGTTCGCTTACAAAATTGTGTGTGACTTTCTTACCACTAGAGAAGATCCATTCATGAAATCTAAGAACCTGAGTTTGTGAGGTGACTCCTGCTTTTGCTAGTAAGCTATTCTTTAAGACATTATCAAAGTCTCTATAGTTCAAGGGAGGTATGCCCATGTATGCATGTAGGGGTTCCCCTCTGAGATGTGCTTCTAGTAGCATTGCTCAACTGGTTTGATCCCAGCTCTCCTTGATGACTAAGTCTCTTATGAAGGCAACGAGGTAGGCTTCCAAACATTTGGTGCTGTTAAGGGGTTTCAGCAGTGAAGTGGCTCTTGGTTGTGCCATGGACTTGGCCACCGCCACCATCCCTTTGGCAGTGGTAGCAGTCATCTGGCTCAGCTGTAGTCACCACATATCCTCAAGGACAGAAACACCTCTGGATGAACTCTAGAGGAGAGGCTGAACACCACTTAGTTTAGGCACAATCAATCTTTGTTGCAGGGAAACCTTTCCATGAACTGCAGGTAGAATCTAAAAAAACTTCCAGCTGCTCTCGGCATTCACCATATGTGAAAATTTCAAACATTAAATATGCTTGTTTCTTCAAAAGTAGTAGGATTTTATTAATAAAATGAACAAAAATGCCATGAAAACAGCTGGTAATGCATTTAACTGTTGGTATACCGTAAATTGCGTGCTTACAACATTGTTATTAATGTGATAATTTGTGGGGACATCACTCTCCTCAAAGGAGATGATTGTGCATTTTTTGGCATTTAGCTTGAGGCCATGTTTCTGGCACCAGTCATTTGTTTGGGTGAGACCCTCTTGTAGCTTATTCAGAATTGTTTTATTAAGTCAGTAATATGAATTCTTTACTTTATTGCAAATTTGTTGGCTTATTTTTGTGGATTATAGTATTGTAGGACTACCGCGGTGGTGGTGCTGCGGTAGCGTTGTCGCCTCACAGTTAGACATTGCCTGTTCGATTCTCAGTTAGAGTGTCTTCTGTGTGGTGACATGAGTGAATGGGCGTTCCTTCATTGAAGGTTGTGCATTTGGCCCGGCAAGCCAGCACGTAAAACTCTACTGCCAATGATTAGCAGACTGGAGTTCAGCTGTGGCGACCCATAACCAGGAAAAGCCAAAGAATACATAGTATTGTAGGAGTACTAATGTTGACATTGTATGTAGATGGACTGCTGGAGTGGTTTTCCCAGTGAGAAATGCTAGTGCTGTAGTGAATATCTGTTTATTTGTAAAAAAAAATCTATATATTAACTAAGATGTTAGAGTTAACTGTTAGATTAGAGAATTAAAATCAGAATGAGAATTAGAATTTTAAGGCAAATATTAGGCATTTATTACATTTATTAATTGTTTGAATGCACGTACAGTACAGCCAAGAGGTTGACTTTGGTCTCTTGTGGCAGCGAAAGAGTTAACTATATGATATATTTTATATGCGGCCTCAAGACAATTTTTGTTCACTCAATGCGGCCCCGGCAAGCCAAAAGGTTGGACACCCCTGAATAGTTACATCAATACATCAAATGACCAACTCTCCTCTGACATTAAATTCAAAAAACAAAACACAAAACCAAAGGAAATCAAGCTGCTTTAATAAAATCCAAGGACAATTCCACAATAAATAATTCCAGTAAGTGCTTTCATCTGTAACAAGTCTTATTACAGATGAAAGCACTTACTGGAATTATTTATTGTGGAATTGTCCTTGGATTTTATTAAAGCAGCTTGATTTCCTTTGGTTTTGTTTTCTGGTTTTGGACTTCAGTTTTAACCAGCTTTTAGCTTACTGTTTGATTACTGCATTAAATTCAAAAAACATTTAAAATAACGAGTAAATTACTTAAAAAATACATATAATAAATCTACAAAAATACAAAATTGTAAACATTAATAAACTTTTAAACTTGCAATGCCTTATATTTCAAAATACTTTTTCTAGATGTAAATTCTTTCAACTAAAGAGGAATCCATTTTTAGTCTTAATTGTCAATGCAATTCTCAAATCTCAGTTTACTCTTTCTAGACACTTTTTCCCAGTATTTTAAAAATAAATCTATGAGTAGGGTTACTATAGACACATTTTGCCAAGGCATTAAGATTTGTTCTTATAACCTATATTTGTTTATATATAAACTCACAAAGGCTTCTCTCTATTTTGCTAACATGCCAGATAAATAACCCCTGTACTTTCCTAATTAAAATATCCCTTTATGTATGTATATGCACAATTAATAATAGCCATAGTTTTACTTTGCAATATAAAGGGGCATTATTTGCATCTACCACATTTGTAGATGCTTTACTATTTTTTATCTCAGTTGAGGATTTGGAAACATTACCTTCAACCAGCCCCTTCAAGTTTTTCCCTCTTCTCAAAATGAACCTCTGTTTTTCACCTATTTTTTTCGCAAATCACCACTGTGTATAAAAACGTCCCAATTTTTTTTGTAACAATATTTTTAATATACACCAAATCTGTTTTATAGGTCATATCGACACTTACTGCAAAACTTCATTGGAATCAAGATACTTATTCTTGGAAATAACGCTACCCTTATTTCCTGATATGGACAAAAATCACCATTAGTCCTTTTTACCACCACTTCACAATAGGCGTTGTCCAATAACAGACTAGGGTAATGCTTCCTAGACAGCACCTCATCTCCACGAGAAACAGTTGCTTGTCTGAAACCATCCTCGAGAGCCTTACCACTTGTCCTTTACCTGAGTTTTTTTCTGGCTAATAGGATGGCAACTGTTGCAGTGTTATATGTTGAGAGACATCTGCAATAAGTGGTACATTTTTATATATAGTGATGATTTGTGTAAAAATAGGTGAAAAACTTTGGTTCATTTTTAGAAGAGAAAAATGCAAGGGGTGGTTGAGGGTAATACTTCAAAACTCTCAGCTAAGATTAAAAAATGTGAAGGCACCTACAAATGTGGTAAGTACAGGCAATGTCCCTGTGTATTGCAAGGTGACACTTTGGGGATAACTAACTGTAGAGATACATGGAAAAATGCATATATTAATTGTGAAACCATAGGAGTTATTTAGCTGGCATGTTGACAAGAATACCAGTTATTTTATGTCAGCAAAATGGAGAGGAGCTTTCAAGAATATGAATTTGTGTGTGTGTGTGTGTGTGTGTGTGTGTGTGTGTGTGTATATATATATATATATATATATATACATATATATGTGTGTGTGTGTGTGTGTGTGTGAGTGATATAAAAAGGAAACATCTTAATAATGTCTTGGCAGAACTTGTTGATATTAACCCTACAGTTAGATTTTTTTTTGGAAATACTGGAAAGACTGTTGAGGAACTCAAGCAGTGGTCCTTGGAAGGATTAATCGAAATTCAAGAATTGCTTCGGCAATTAAGACTGAAAGTAGACTCCCCCAGGGCTGAATGAATTTATATTTATAAAAAGTGTTTT
>NC_056745.1:88589932-88624932 GCF_019279795.1 Protopterus annectens | reverse complement strand
GCTGTGGGATGGCTGTGACTATATCCTTAATAGTAAAGGTTCCATAACATTGAAGGCAGTTCTATCAATGCCAGTGTGTCAGCTATACAGACCTTCAAAAGAAACTTTAAATAAAACTAATCTCATTGCATATGGAAACCAAACAGCTTCTTGCAATAATAAAACAAAAAAAATATTAACAGATAAAATACATGTTTTATATGCAGGTTCTCTGTCTCCACCCCCTACCATATATATTTTAACTCTACAGACACATAACTGTGAACAAAAACAGAAGCTCCAAAAGAAAGTAAGAGCTGCTATTATGCAATGCTATAGATTATGCAGTTGATTATGTGCGCATGTAACAGCCTGTGACTGTAAAACAATCTCTTAACAAACTGTGCATTTGACCAATATTTTATGATTCAAGCAAATCAGCTTTCATCCATTTAGATTCATATATAACTATATAATATATTTATATATAACTATATACCTAGTTATATTAGACACACACACACACACACACACACACACACACACACACACACACACACACACACACACACACACACACACACACACACACACACACACACACACAAACAGAGCTTGTCTAAACAATCCTATCTTGGTTTGTGATTTACTGTGGAGTTGACTGGTAAGAGAAGTTTTATTTGAGTTTATATTTTATACCATTGTTTTTCACTGTTTGTAAGAAGGAAGGGATAGCTTGTAGACAAGAAGATTTACTTTGATTTATATTTTGCTGTTTTACTTTTAATTTTCACTGTTGGTTGTTAAAAAGGGATACGTTTTAGTTAGGCAAGCTTTAACCATCCCAAGGGGCCTAGTCAGCTCTAAATTCACACAGAGTGCAGAGAATACAATCCAGAGTTTATCTAAGCACCCTATCTTGGTTTGTGATTTATTGATTTTTTACTGTTAAAAAGAATTGCAACTGCAAGAGATAATGATGTAAAGGAATTACAGATTTTGTCTCACTTTCAGAACTTGTATGGTCAGAACAACAACTTTATTGTACTTACTTTAGAATTTAATTGTATATTGCTTGTGTGATTTTTCTCACAAAAGTTATTTTAAGTTCTCTTTGAATTCTGTGGTAACTGATTTTGACTATTCTTTTGTTTTATACATTTTTATTCTATTGAACCTGAACATGCATTCCTTAAATGACTATGCTATTAATTATTTGCTAAATCATATATATCTGGTACAGTGTAATAAATGCTATGCATATTTAAATGCAACACCTGATAACATTGGTGATCTCTGTTCCTCATGTCAAAGGTTGGGTGATTTGCTTGCCATTATTAGAAGTAAATCTAGACTTA
This sequence comes from Protopterus annectens, assembly GCF_019279795.1. Classification (NCBI taxonomy): domain Eukaryota; kingdom Metazoa; phylum Chordata; order Ceratodontiformes; family Protopteridae; genus Protopterus; species Protopterus annectens. The sequence continues at coordinate 88,623,595 of NC_056745.1, read as the reverse complement.
CTGATGATGATTGCACTTGTGCAATTGGCACGGCTTGGAGAACTGTTGTTACATATATTAATGACTGGACTGATAAAATAAATAATGCTAGGCAAAGAGCAAATAGAACACATTTAGGAAAGGATGTATCTATTGTCTGCAAAGATCACTCAACTCCTGTAAAACAAGATGATGCCCCTGACAACTTTGGAATTCTGGACGCAAGTATTCAGCAATCAGGGGATTCAGAGTGTTTAGAAAGAAACAAAAAAAAAAAAGACAGAGAGGAAGAAGTTGACAACAAATAACAAGGAAGAAAAAGAAGCTGATACATGTTTGTAAAGTAAAGAAAATGCATACTAAAAGGGATACTGATTTGTTATGTAACACACAGATTACAGGGAATGATGACATTTTTCTACCAGAAAACCTTCAGTCTACAGAAAAAGGTATCATTTATCCAAAAGAGAAGGTAGAAAAAAGAAGCAAGGGGCAGTTGAAGAGGAAGAAATAAAAACTGAACATGGAAGGACTGAAGAACATTCTTGTAAGAAAAAAAGAAGAGAAAGACAGATGTTGACTACATGGCTCAAGCTGTGGATGTACAAAGCCAGCTGGATGTTAATTGTATGCTTGCAAATTTAATACGCAACAAAAACAGCGGGATTAATAAGACTAATGGTGCTGAAGAGCATTTCTTTGCAACAGTTGATAGAGAAAATATTACTGTACTAGAAGATGAAGATTCTTCAGATCTGGTCAGAAAAGATATTAAGGTGATAGGAGATTCAATTATTAGAGGAACTGATACTTACATTTGTAGAGAAGATAATGAACATTAAATAGTGTTATGCTTGCCAGGGGCAAAAATAGAAGATGTGAGACAAGCCTTGGAACACGTTGGGAGATTCCAAGATGGCTGCACATTGAGTAACAGCTGAATTCTGGCTCTCCCAGTCTGAAAACAGAAATTTAGCAAAGAAGGCCAGTAGACCTAGATTTATGGGTAAAATTCAGTAACTGGTTAGTAAGTGTATTGTCTGGATGCAAGGAAAAATAAATATAAGGATGTGGAGGAAAATCAGCTACAAAAGGTGAGAAAGAAGCACAGACTGAGGAGAGTGCTACAGTGGTTCAGCAAGAAGCATTAAAAGTTCCAGACATGACTTCCAGTAACCTAGAGGAAAGTATAAAGCAGCTGCACACAGACCTGGTTAAAATAAATGAAACACCGAAGGAGCATATGAGCACAAACAATAAAAAGCTGGAAAATGGAAGAAACTTTAAACAAATATTCAGATAAGGTGACAGAACTGCAAAACTCAAAGGCTGAAATGAAGAAAATGCTGGCTGAGTATAAGACTGCACAAGAAGAGATGTTTAAAAAAAATAATAGAATTAAAGGACATACCACATAGTTAAAACCTGAGTTTTATGCTGTACCAGAGAAGTTGGAAGGAACAGACTTTATTAATTTTATGAAAGCACAAATAAGCAACTGGACTGGTATTCCATAAAAATAACTGTTAATTGAAAGGGCATATCATGTGTATGTACCAAATCTGGTTGCTAAAAATCAGCCTAGACTTTTAATAATAAATATGTAGTCTTATCGACAGAAGGAGCTGATTTTAACAAAACTGTGGCAGAAAGATAAAAGTGCTAAAAGTGGGAGATATTAGAGTGTTTGTGGAGAATGCTCAGTGTATGCCAGGCGGAAGAGGAGTAAATATATTCCATTATTTAGGGAATGTTGAAAAGCAGGCATGAGATTCAAACTGCTGTACCCAGCCATCTTCAAAGTGTTTTCCCTGGAGGGACAAAATCATGTTTTGATGAAATATATGCTAAGGAGGAAATACAAAAGTTTGTCCAACAAAGAGTGAGCTGTGAATCAGAAGGAGTTTCTGTTTCATGTTCTTCTGGTGCTAAGGACTATACAGAGACTGATCCAATGAATCTTTTCTACTGTTTCAATTGCCTGAGAGAAGGAAGAAAACATAGGAATCGACTAGAATAATCTGGAATATGTTGGAAATGAAACAGAGACAGAATTTGGGAGAAGGAGATGAACAGGATTACAGGATTAAAGCTAGTAACTTGGAAATTAACAACTCTGGGATGATAAAACAATAATTATATTTGTGAAACAAAACAGAACAGGAAAATCTGAAAATATTGAACTTCCTTGGACTTTGTTTATCTTGTGGGGAACTTTAAAGTTTATACCCTGCTTCATGTTGTTAATGTTCAGAGAATAAATTCAGTTACATGTAAACAAACAAATGGTGGGATTATAAAGCAATAATTATATTTGTGAATCATAGCAGAATAAGAGGATTTAAAAATGTTGGATTTTTGTGGACTTTGCTAAATTTGTTGGGAACTCTAAAGCATATGCCCTACATTATGTCATTAAGCTTCAGAGAACTACTTTGGAGAGGGAAGGAGAAGGGAGAAAGTTAACTGTAAGTAAAAAAATTATCTTAATGGTACATTTTAAATGTTCCATGATTTTCTTAGCAAGCTACGAAGTAAAGCTTTTTCAGTTCTTTTTTTTTATGTAATGGGGATATTAATATTAACAGGTGCTTTTGTATTTTGTTTTTTGTTTTTTTTCTTTTTCTCCCTTCTCTCTTTTTACCTGTTCAGCTTTAAGAATTGTAGGCACTGCAATGTGTGTGTGTGTGTGGGGGGGTTGGAGAAAGGAAGGGTCTGGTTGAGTGAGCATGGTAAAAGAAAAATTAGTTTGTTTTTTCTCATGCTTGAATAAGCAAATGATTGGGTTAACCCTGGGATTTATCCAGCAACAAGTGTATTACAAAACATATGAATGGAAAAGAATATTGAATATTATAAGGCTTTTTTCTGGTCTGGTAAACAAGGTATCATTGGGAGTTTGTGTCTGGTTTGCATGCCACCAGAAGACAAGCTGATAAAGAGAAATGGCTTGGAGAAAATGTTTACTGAAAGTATTTAAGTGTTTTCTTAGCTGGGAGAACTATAAAGATAAGGGAGAAATCAGATAGCATTTACTAAAAGCACAGGCTGTATCATGCATCTCGGCATGAATGACTTTTCTTTTTGGGTGTCTCCAGCCTGTGGTTGTGGCTATCATTTTAGAACATTTGTTCTTATTATGTACATAGTTTTGTGTGTTATTATTAAGTTATTAGGTTTTAGGGGGATAGCGGTGTGTGTGTGTGTATTTTTGTTTGAGGGTTTTCGATAAAACAAAAAGTTCTACAAGATGTGACATAGGCTCAAATGGAGATGACACGAAACAATTGTATAAAAGATTAACAGCTCTCACTTTAACATCACAGCAAAAGACAACACCACCATCCATCCTACAGAACACACCAAATTACAAGGAGTAGAAATAGACAATAAACTGAACTTTGACATTCACATTTCCATGACCATTAAAAAAGTGTACAAAAAACTAGGAGCATTATACAGAAATCAGCAACTACTTACCAAAGCAGCTAAAATTTCGGTAGCAAATTCTCATCTTATCTCTACCCTACTCTATGCCTCTCCAATATTTACTAACCTTAGACAATGCAATCTAAATAAGCTCGAAACCTGCTACAACAAAATCACCAAATTCGCCACAGGGGCTTCCTACCGTACTCACCCACTGTCTCTCAATAGCAAAACTGGGCTGGCTAGAGCTCCCCCACCTCCTTCAATGGTACCAACTCGCACTCGCCCACAAACTAATGAACCAACCTCTAAAAGTCCCATCCCTCCAAAATCTACTCCAACCCTACATAACCACGAGACCACCCACAACAACCTCCTACAGGTCACAAGAGCCATTAACTCTGCTGGAGAAGCATTGTTCTCCTGCACTATAGCCAAACTCTGGAACTCCCTCCCATCCTCAATTACCTCTGTAACTTCTTGCACCCACTTTAAATCCTTACTAAAATCACACTTCAAAACTTGCCAGATATGCCCTTGCAACCCCCCTCTAATACCATCCTCTCCCCCCACCCACTACCTCTCTCTGCCCCCTATCAACAACCTACTCTTAGCAAGCTTGGCTACTCATGTTCCCAGCTACCTACCACATAATACTAACTTCTTGTAGCAACAACTGCTAATGGCTGTTATGTACCTCAAAACAGATTGTATCAATTGTTCACTGATGAATCTCAACTACATTTGTAACCATGTTTAGTATATGTCACCATATTTTAAAATTGTTCTATGTTCTACAGTTGTTTTACATCTGTTTTCTTGTCTTGCATCCTTAACTGGACTAATGTCTATATTTAAATGCTATGTTTTTAACTGTATAATGCAAATAATACTTAATGTGGAGCTTTTCTCCCCGGGCCTCCGCTGAAAACGGACCTGTGTCCAGTCGGACTCTCCCGGTCAACAAATGTAAATAAATAAATAAATAAATAATAATTAACCTGCCAAATGGTGCATGTGTTGAATACAAAACCTGGAACCATATATTTAACAAAAAAGCTGTTATACATAAATGGTGGGAAGAATAATTCCTCAAGAACATGATTTGTCTAAACTTTAATGGTCTCTCAGATAAATACAAAAACAAAGAGTAGTGAATTATGTTAACATGTACAGTGCAAGTAGCTATGCTCCAGGAGACACCCATGGAAAGAACTGAACACATTAATTTTGATAAAGAGGGGTTTTCAGGATGGTTATTCAGCAGAATATCTGGGGCAAGGGAAGAGACGAGTACTTATATTAATTGCAAGATGAGCTCCAATAGTGACAGAAGAAAATATAAAAGACAATAACAGAAAATTTATAGTATTAAGGGGCTACTGGCAAGGGAGAAGGATTACACTGGCATGTATTTATATTCCACCAAAAACTGCTATAATGGAGTTTAAGAAAATTCTGGGAGAAATAATCAGCTTTCAACAAGGAATATTACTTACAGGCGGGGACTGGAATGTGATTTGCAACAGTGAAGATGTGTCTGGAGGGCCTAGAAGGGAAAATATAGCAAAGGAGGGTAGATTTATAAAGAAATTTATGAAAACATTTGGCATGGAAGATGTGAATTCAGTACTAGGAGTTCGGAATGAATTTACATATTATTCCCCAAGATACAAATCCTGGACTAGGCTACACAGAATATACATTTCACAAGAACATGTGCATTTAATTGAAGGTATTGATATGCACCCAATAACTAGTTCAGATCATGTGCCAGTAATAACTAAAATACAAATACAGGGCAATTAAATAAATGAGACACTGGTGCTTTCCCACCTGTTTGTTGAAAAGAGAGGAATTTAAGGAATGGGCAGTGGAAATTATTCAGTAGCTATTCGAGAAGATAGAAATTTCTTCAGCAAATATAGCTAGGGGAGTGGGATAAAATTAAAGTGGTATTTAAAATAGGGTGGAAATAAAAGAAAGGGAGATATGGTTAAGAAGTAACAAGAATTACTTAGAGAGACTAACAAGTGTTAAAGTATTACAAAATAGGGGAAATCTCACAGAACAGGAAGAGGAGCAACTGCAGAATGCTAAACAGAAAATAAGGGATTACTTCGATAATATGCATGAGTTTAAACAGATTGCTGTTAAACAACTGTTTTTTGATAATAACCCTAGAGCACAATGGCTCAGGCAATAGAAAACAGAAAGGGCTGTCACCAAGCTTAGGGAGCCTTTAACAAGATAACTAGGGATCCTGTAAAAGTACTGGAAGTACTTCAAAAATTCTATGAAAGTCTGTATAAAGTAGAGAAACATAGAAATCAAGAAAGGGTACAAATGGAAATGTTTATGGAAGAATTAAATATACCAAGATTAGAGGTAAAGGATGTTCAATTACTAACAGTTAGGATAGAGAGAGATGAGATAAAAATGGTAATGTATAAGCAGTCTACAGGAAAGTCTCCAAGAATAGATGGTATTCCAGTAGAGGTTTGGAAGCTAGGAGGGGAAAAAGCTGATAAAGATCTGGGAGGTTTTGTTTAACAGTATTTTAAGAGGAGGAGAAGTACCAACACCCTGGAAGAAAGCAGTGGTAACTGTAATACCTAAAGAAGGTAAAGATCCATCACATCCAGCTTCATACAGGCCCATTTCAATACTAAATTATGATTATAAAGTGTTTATGTCTATAATGGTAAAGAATGGCAAAGGTGATGCCAAAATTGTTAGATATGTATCAATCTAGTTTCGTAGAGGGGAGGCAAACATTTGACAACATTAACACAACATTGATGATCCAGAGGGAAGCAGAATGTAAGAAAATACCATGGTTATTGGTAGGTCTTGATGCAGATAAAGCATTTGAAAGAGTGAGATGGGACTTTATGAGCAGAGTAATGGAAGCATTTGCATTCCTTGAAAAAATTATAAGCTTGATTAGGAGGATATGTGCAGGATCAGATGCGAAAGTTAAGGTGGGTGGGGTCCTCTCTGATAATCTCTGCTTGAGCAGAGGAAATAGGCAGGCGTGTCCTCTCTCCCCTTTGTTGTTTTTCATTATATTTAGAACCACTGGCAAAGAAAATAAGGGACTCAGAAATTCAAGGATATAATTGGTATTGTAATCAAGACAAGCAGGCTCTACTTGTAGATGACATTATTTTATACCTGACAAAACCAGAAAGGGATATTACAGTGCTGTGGAACATATTGAGAAAAATCCAGACCTTTTCAGGATACAAAATTAATGGAGAAAACAAAAACAATAGCAGTAAATTATGTGCCCACATACAAATTGGTTCAACAATATCCATACTTATGGGGCATGATAAAATGAAGTATTTAGGAGTATGGATTAAAAATGATACCAATGTGTCCGCTAAGGATATATGGGAAGAGACCAAACAAAAGATAATACAAAAACTGAGAAATAGAATCTCTGTTATATGGACATTGACAGTAAAATACAAACAGTTAAAATGTTTTTAGTCCCTTTAGTCTTATATGCAGGTCAGGCATGTTTTTATCAACCTGAGAAGAAGTTGTGGATAGTAATTAATAAAGAGTTGAAGGATTTTATCTGGAAGGGGAAGATGGCAAGAGTCAAGTGGGATAAGCTTATTCGTCCAATAGAACAGTACGGATTGGGATTACCTGATTTGAAGGGGCATTTCAGAGCAACACAGTTAAGGCTCCTATACATTGCACAAGCAGAAAACTATAACTCAAAATAGAAAGAGATGAAGAAACGGGGGGGGGGGGGGGTTCAAGTACCAAGGAGAGACTGGGATTTTGGATACAAACCTTTAAGGAGAACAACAATAATCATACAGAATATTATTTTTATAAAGTAGCAGAAGGTATTCTAAGAACTAAGTCAATATGGGAATGGAGAAAGGAGATTATGTCGATAGGGGTGACTGCAATTAGGCATACAGACAATAGGCAAGAGGGGTGGTGGGAGCATATTGGAGAAAAGTGGCAAAGGAACCAAGGTATTGGGTTCAAATAACTAGAGAGGGAAAGATGATAGAATGGAAAGATGCCAAGAACGTATTTGGACTGTAGGTTAGATATTGCCTTCCCAATCAAGGATTGATATCAGAGTACAGGCAAAGAGAAAGAAATATGGGGGGGGGGCTACATGAAAGACCAGCATTGGTAGAGTTCTTAGTAGAATCTAGAATAGAAGTGGCCATTAAAAAGGAATAATTAGTAGAGCATGTAAAATAGTGCATGATAACTGTAAGAATCAATCAGAAAAGGTTAGGAAGAATTGGGAAGAGAGATTAGATAAGCAATTCGTAAAGAAACAATGGGGGATATATGTATGTCTCCCAAATACGCAACAACATGTAAAAGATTTAGGATCTTTGTCAGGAAGTGTTTACATAGATATTTTTATACCCCAAGCAGGCTCCAAAGAATCTTTCCTCAGGTGCACTGCAAATGCTGGAGATGTAATGGGGAAGAAAGAGATAACTGGGAACACATTTATACTGGGTGTGTAATGAGTTGGCTGACTTTAAAGATTCCTGCTCTGTTGGAGATGTTGGGTGAGCAAATTGGAGTAACTAGGGAAATTATTTTTTGCGCTGTGATACAGAGTTTGAATTCCCTTGACATAGTAAGGCCTTGCTGAGTCTAATTATGACGGCTGCCAAAAAAGGAATAACAATAAAATGAAAATGTCTAAACCAACATTACTAGAAGTAACAAAGACAGTAACAGAAATAAAACAACTGGAACTGGGATCTTTAGAAAAGGGTTGGAGTAAATTACACAGGAAAAAATGGAAAATGTCGAATCCCTGCATGCAGAGGATGAACAAGTTTTAAAAGAAGGCAGGATCTGAATGAGCAATGCAATGGTTGACTAAAAATGACTGGATATATTAAAATTGATGTATAATGTTTGCAGCTACAGTTGTGTTGGCACAGTTTGTAAGGTATAATGTTTGCAACTAAGATCGCGCCGCTATGATTTATTTTCATTTACATAAATGTAAGCTTGTCTGTGTCACACATGATAATTTAATAAAGATGTTTCTTGTAAAAAAACTTAGAACACCTTAATGTAAGGATGTATAGACCTATTTTTATTCATGTAGATACAAATTATTTCATCTGCAAGGACTCTCTGACTGTTAATAGGTAACTTACAGCCTTCTTAGATAATATAGCTTGTACTAGTGTTAGGACGTATTTTCACAAATCACATATATAAAGGATAGTCATGTCACTGTGAATGAAAAGATTTTTTTTGGTAAATACGTACATGGAAAAAATGTCCTGTTTTAAAAAATAGAAATGTGTAGAGCATCCAAGCCTAGTTTTGGGCACACATGAGTTCGGACAGGATGGTGTGCATTTGTCAAGGTCAGGGAAGGGAATTTTTGCAGCAGATATTTTGCAACATTTGACAAACACTACACAGAATTTTTGCCAGGTCAAAAATTTAACAGTTCACAGACAGCAATATTTGGTGGATCTCTGACAGTTGTTAATGCTAGCCCATTAATAATATTTTTTTATCAGAAAATTTGCTACATTCCCACAAGACTGATGTTGTTGTTTGTGAAACATGGTTAAAGAACAATGACTGGAAACCAGTTCTGTCAGGGTATAAATGTTTTAACTGTAACAGACATTCTAACAAAAAATCAAGTGGATGTGTTATGATAGGGATTATAGTTATGAGACCTGTGATTATTACATGTTCAGTTATAATTCCAATACTATAGACTGAGTAACTGTAACAATAAAGACAACAATGGAACATATAACAGTTGTTGGAGTGCATAGACCACCAACGTCAAGTGCAGATGACCTAGAGGAATTCATACATTTCTTACATGAAACACAGGAGGGAAGAATAATATTAGCTAGGGACTTACATTTACCAGAAGTAGACTGGAATAATATTGATTCATCAACATTAGTAAGGAAATTATTCACAACTTATGTTCAGGAACAACAATTGCTTCAGATAGTAAAAAACCTACCAGGGAACGGAACATAGTAGACATTGTTTGTGTTCCTAAAGAAATTACTGTTTCATCAAGTGAAGTTTTACCACCATTGATGTGCAGTGATCATTGGGTTATAAAGGTTAATTTGTTGCTAGATAATTCTGCCAAACTGAGGTCTAAACCAATTCACAGAAGATTAATTACAGATTATAAGGAAGCAAAATAGTCACTATATAAAACTCACCGGAGAGGTGTGTTCAGTGGAAAAAGTGCAGATGGAATGTGCAAAGTTTTGTAAGAGAAATTGTCTGAGTGCAAAAAAATCAAAAAATGTTTAACATCAGGATCTAGGCATACAACATCAGGGTTATAGATTTCCATAAGTACAAGATACCGATGCGATGTTTGCTCTGAGAGTGTTGATGGAGAAGTACAGAGAAGGTCAGAAGGAGTTGCATTGTGTCTTTGTGGATTTAGAGAAAGCATATGACAGGGTGCCTAGAGAGGAGTTGTGGTATTGTATGAGGAAGTCGGGAGTGTCAGAGAAGTATGTAAGAGTGGTACAGGATATGTACGAGGGTAGTGTGACAGCGGTGAGGTCTGCGGTGGGAGTGACAGATGCATTTAAGGTGGAGGTGGGATTACATCAAGGATCAGCTCTGAGCCCTTTCTTATTTGCAATGGTGATGGACAGGTTGACAGACGAGATCAGACAGGAGTCCCCGTGGACTATGATGTTTGAAGATGACATTGTGATCTGTAGTGAGAGTAGGGAACAGGTGGAGGAGACCCTGGAGAGGTGGAGAAATGCTCTAGAGAGGAGAGGAATGAAGTTCATCAGGACTAAAACAGAATATATCTGTGTGAATGAGAGGGAGGATAGAGGAATGATGAGGATGCAGGGAGTAGAGGTGGTGAAGGTGAATGAGTTTAAATACTTGGGATCAACAGTTCAGAGTAATGGTGAGTGTGGAAGAGAGGTGAAGAAGAGAATGGAGGCAGGATGGAGTGGGTGGAGAAGAGTATCAGGAGTGATTTGTGACAGAGGAGTACCAGTAAGAGTGAAAGGGAAGGCCTACAAGAGGGTAGTGAGACCAGCTATGTTATATGGGTTGGAGATAGTGGCATTGACAAAAAGGCAGGAGTCAGAGCTTGACGTGGCAGAGTTGAAGATGTTAAGATTTGCACTGGGTGTGACGAGGATGGACAGGATTAGGAATAAGTATATTTGAGGGTCAGCCCAGGTTGGAAGGTATGGAGACAAAGCCAGAGAGGCACGATTACGTTGGTTTGGACATGTGCTGAGGAGGGATGCAGAGTATATTGGGAAAAAGATGCTAAGGATGAAGCTGCCAGGTAACAGGAAAAGAGGAAGGCCTAAGATAAGATTTATTGATGTGGAGAGAGAGGACATGCAGGTGGTTGGTGTGATAGAGCAAGATGCAGAGGACAGGAAGAAATGGAAACAGTTGATCTGCTGTGGCAACCCCTAACGGGAGTAGCCAAAAGAAGAAGAAGATAAGTACAAGATACCTGATTAACGTGAGAGACAAAAAATATAAGAAATGGAGGAGATATTAAACTACAACTTTGAAAACTGAAATAAACAAGCTGGACAAATTAAGCATAGTGTGAGACAAGATCAAGAAAGATTTGAAGAAAATTTATATAAAGATATTGAGCATAACAGGAAACCGTGTTATTGATACATAATATGTGGAAGGACCAAAGACATACAAATTGTGTGCAGATTCCAAAATGTACTTGCAGACACAACAGATTATTATATTTACAAAATCTTAAGCAAAATAATTTGGTTCCACAAAGGGGGTGATAAATTGTCATAGTGACATCCAGGTAACCTCAGATACTAGAATCAAATTAGATTATACTGAAAAAGAACTACACAAACTGGATCCAAACAAAGCACAGGGAGGAGACGGAATTAGTAATAATGACTTGAGAACACTTCAGCAAGAACTTACAGTACCATTATGTCTATTATTTACTAGGTCATCTAAATATGGGGAGATTCCTCAAGCTTGAAGACATGCACTTATTAAACCTGTTTTTAAGGGAAAGGTGAGTAGAACAAACCCAGTGTCATGTCAGTGTGTGTGTGTGTGTGTGTGTGTGTGTGTGTGTGTGTGTGTGTGTGTGTGTGTGTGTGTGTGTGTAACCAGCACAGGTCCCAATGCCCCAAGTCCACACTGGTTCAACCAGTTTTGTCTCCTACCCCTTCCTCCATATGTACTCTGATACTACTGGGCCCCATTGTGGATCTGAAGGGTGTCCTGGAGATTTGTCCACCACAGCTTCTGTCCGTGGGTGGATTTCTTTATTTATATGCCCTATCTACTTCCCTGCCCCTCATCTCACATACATTGACTACGTTCAAGGGCAAATCCTCTTTTTGAACCATCCTCCCCTAAGGCATGGTATGCAGATGTTTAAGACATCCCTCATTGCCACTCTGTCAGTCACCTGAGCTGCTAATCAAATGCAGGTCGACAAGGCCATGGTTAGGGCTTTATCCCTCTATACCACTGGAATGGCTAGCACTGTCTCTATTTTGTACTTTAGTAATGGGCTAAAAAAGCAAGACACTAAGGTAAAGCCAGGAAATTTTAATGATTTTTCTGTATGAAAAGGAAACATTGAGGATGAGAGGGTCACATCAAGATCCTCTATCAAAATTCTCTTCAGAGAAAAACGTACTTCGCTTGGTTATTATTCTTGTATGTAGTTGAATACCAAAAGAAACAAAGATCACATAGAAGAATGCTAGAAACCTCTTTTTCTGCTAAAATTTTGGGACATTTGAGACATTTAAAACTCAAAATTGACAAAACGGCTCCAAACTGGATAAAGGCTTTAATCCACAAGCGACTGACAAAAATCAAAAAAGAATAATTCAAAGCAGGATGCAAAGGACTTTAAAGCGCTTTTCGTTTGTTCTCCAACAAACTTCATCAGAAAGTAATTTAACAACACAGACCCCAAACATTTAAACAAAAAAGAGTGGGAAAATATATCTACATTTAAAGATATACTAACTTAAATAGTGTAAATATGTGCAAAGCTTCAATAAAACCTCTGCGTAATATAAAAATACATAAACAATCTAAGACAAATTATATTCTAACAAAAAACTTAAAAATAGTAAGGGCATACAACCAGAACTAAAATTTGTGAATTGTGAACATGTGAACATATGAAACTTAAAACAACCTACAATGAATCATTACAATAATTCACAGATACTAAAACCATTGACTAAGCCTAAGAAATGGAGAAGTCTTTAAGCTAGGAATAAGCAATACAAAATAAATTTAATTGTTTAACAATGAAATAAAAAATGATCAATATAATAAAATAATAAAATAATATAATAAAACTATCTTTGTAAACTTCTTAATTTTAATATACAAGAGATGGAACAAGCCTCAATCAAACCTGGATAGTTAAAGGCGTTCAACCTAATCTGCCATAACAATTCTAGTTCTTCCAGTTTGAATGAGGCTGGACCACCCCTAATATCCTGAGTAAATTGATCAATGACCAGAAATTTAAACTTATGTACAGGGTTCAAGTGGACATGTTTAGCCAATGCATTATTGTCCTTATTATGGGAGATGGCATACTGATGTTCATAAACCCTGTCCCTAAAACGACGTTCAGTTTTGCCCACGTAGATGACAGGGCAAACAGTACATTTAGCCAGATAAACAACAAATTTGCTGTTACAGTTGAATCTGGCTTTCAATTTATGAATGTTGTCGTTAATAGAGAATTGGTTGGTACATTCCATATGTCTGCAAAAGTTACAACTGTCGCATTTAGACATTCCAGTTGTTCTAAGAGATGGCCTATTATGTCTCTCAAGAAGGTTTTTAACATTCCTACCCTTCTTAAAGACGATTTGTGGTTTCGATCCAAAAAATGTAAATATAGAAGGATTACATCTAAATAATTCCCAATTTTTAACAATAACATTAATAATAAACTTAGATTGTGCATTAAATGATGTAATAAAAGTATACTGAAAAAACTGGTCCAGATATCCAGAGTCTTTAATTGATAATTTAATCAAAGAGGTTGAACATAAAAGAAACATCGAGCAGTTTAAACCTATTTTGTGTGTGGATAAACCACCTATTGAGATGGTCACCTTGGATGTACAAGAAACTTCGTCGGACAATGTTTCTAGTTTGGCTAGGGGCCAGTTATTTCAGTATACTTTTATTACATCATTTAATGCACAATCTAAGTTTATTATTAATGTTATTGTTAAAAATTGGGAATTATTTAGATGTAATCCTTCTATATTTACATTTTTTGGATCGAAACCACAAATCGTCTTTAAGAAGGGTAGGAATGTTAAAAACCTTCTTGAGAGACATAATAGGCCATCTCTTAGAACAACTGGAATGTCTAAATGCGAGAGTTGTAACTTTTGCAGACATATGGAATGTACCAACCAATTCTCTATTAACGACAACATTTATAAATTGAAAGCCAGATTCAACTGTAACAGCAAATTTGTTGTTTATCTGTCTAAATGTACTGTTTGCCCCGTCTTCTACGTGGGCAAAACTGAACGTCGTTTTAGGGACAGGGTTTATGAACATCAGTATGCCATCTCCCATAATAAGGACAATAATGCATTGGCTAAACATGTCCACTTGAACCCTGTACATAAGTTTAAATTTTTGGTCATTGATCAATTTACTCAGGATATTAGGGGTGGTCCAGCCTCATTCAAACTGGAAGAACTAGAATTGTTATGGCAGATTAGGTTGAACGCCTTTAACTATCCAGGTTTGAATGAGGCTTGTTCCATCTCTTGTATATTAAAATTAAGAAGTTTACAAAGATAGTTTTATTATATTATTTTATTATTTTATTATATTGATCATTTTTTATTTCATTGTTAAACAATTAAATTTATTTTGTATTGCTTATTCCTAGTTTAAAGACTTCTCTATTCTTTAGGCTCAGTCAAGGTTTTTAGCTTTTGTGAACTATTGTAATGCTTCAGTGTAGGTTGTTTTAAGTTTCATATGTTCACATGTTCACAATTCACAAATTTTAGTTCTGGTTGTATGCCCTTACTATTTTTAAGTTTTTTGTTAGAATATAATTTGTCTTAGATTGTTTATGTATTTTTATATTATGCAGAGGTTTTATTGAAGCTTTGCACATATTTACACTATTTAAGTTAGTATATCTTTAAATGTAGATATATTTCCGCACTTTTTTGTTTAGATGTTTGGGGTCTGTGTTGTTAAATTACTTTCTGATGAAGTTTGTTAGAGAACAAACGAAAAGAGCTTTAAAGTCCTTTGCATCCTGCTTTGAATTATTCTTTTTTGATTTTTGTCAGTCGCTTGTGGATTAAAGCCTTTATCCAGTTTGGAGCCGTTTTGTCAATTTTGTGTTTTAATAGTTTAAGTGCCGTTTTCTTTTTGACATTTGAGACATTTGCCATTACTCCTGTTCCTCCCTTCCTCCCGTATACACTCACACATGCACACACACACACACACACACACACACACACACACACACACACACACACACACACACACACACACGCACACACACACACACATGCCTGTATCAGGACTGCCTCTACAATGTGTGATGAGTAGTAACACTTAGTGGTGGTGGCATCTTTCCTGAGGGTTATGACATCTTTATGAGACTACAATGCCACTAACTTTTGGAACAAAGTTCATTTTCAGTTTGGCGCACATGGAATTAGTGCTGATTATACAAATAAGTCAGTTAATAAAGAGCTGAACTTTATTGAGTTAGTACTAATCATTTTCTGATTCTTTCTGTTAGTTTTAGTGGGAACCCACCATTGAAACTCCATAGCTTTATAGTGCTAAGCCTTCTAACATTTAGATTAAATATGCAGTTATGTTTGGAAAGGTTCGAGGAAACAAACTGTTAACCATGCATTAGAAAACTGTTTAATCAGAAGGTGTCCTCAGTTTTCTGATTTGATTTATCTATTACAGAGCTCCTGAACTCCTGATTGGTTTACCGTTTTGTGAGGCAGTTGACATTTGGGCACTTGGTTGTACTGCTGCAGAAGTGCTCATGGGCTGTCCTTTATATCCTGGTGTTTTACATTATGATCAGGTAAGGGTACACAAAGTCATACAAAATAATACAATGGAAACAAGTTACTGTCTTAAACATCTGTATACCTTGCCTGACCATCTGCTAGGCCAGCATGTGTTACTTGTGCATGATTGTATAGATTTTATTTCATAGAGTTACTTTTTTTTATAATTACTTGTAAAAATCAACTACCAATCATTAGCGGACCGGAGTTCCGCTGTGGCAACCCCTAACCGGGAAAAGCCGAAAGACACAAACAAACTTATCTGGTCTTAAGCCATGTCATTTGTTGGGGTGCCTGACAGGGTTATCTGATCAGTTAATATGCACATAAATAAATGTGAGAGTCTGTGTGTTTGTAACTTAATTTACTGTCTCTAATCCATGTCAGGAGCTCGCTGGCTTGCTGTGAGGTGGGGGAGGAGTTTCTTAGTGACACTGGTTAAATGTTTGCTGGCTTACCAAGAGTTATGGCATCAGGTATCTGGAAGAAGTTTCCAATTTTTTCCCCCAAAGAGTTTCATGCTTTATCAAATCCCTCCCACAAGAATTAGGAATTAATGAGGCTAGACCAGTGACGGTGAACCTTTTGGGTTAGCCATCAAAAATTTGGAAAATCCCTAACTTGACTCTGGTGGCATGTCACCCCCCCCCCCCCCACCACCACCAAAACAAAAATAAATAAAAAATAAAATAAATAAATACATAAATAAAATAAAATAAAACAGCATAGCTCTCAATACATTAGGGATAAATCTCAAGAGAATCAAGGACAAATCTAAAAATAAAAGACATGGACAGTTTTATACTACTAGCACTATTAATTTAAGACACTAACAGAAAAAAAATTATATGAATTAATATACATTTTCTGAAATAAAATAAGTCTATAAATCTAATTATTGTCATTGTTAAGTGTAAGAAGTAGGGCGGCCATGGTGGTGCAGCGGCTAGTGTTGCTACCTCACAGCAAGAGATTCTCCGGTTCGATCCTCGGCTAGAGTGCCTTCTCGGCGGAGTCTGCATGTCCTCCCTGTGGTCACATGGGTTTCCTCTGGGTGATCCGATTTCCTCCCACATCCCAAAGACATGCTGTAGGTGGACTGGATTCTCTAAATTGGCCCTAGGCGTGAGTGCATGCGTGTGTGTGCCTTCTGTGGAAGGTTGGATGCCGGGCTGGCAACTCAACACCGTAAAACTCCACTGCCAATCATGAGCAGACAGGTGATCAGCTGTGATGACCCCTAATCGGGAAAAAGCTGAAAAAAGAATTAAGTGTAAGAAGTCACCCATTTTAGGAGGGATTAAGAGGGACAGTTGAGAGGAATGTAAAACAGTACACTCCTAGAAATACAGACTACTTGCCCATTGCAGAAGTGTAACTACAAAGAGAAAACAGTGTCAGCACTGCCCTTTGCAGACTCTAAGACAGTATACTGAAATAGTCTTTGAGGTTAACAACTTCTTTATTCTTCAGGAATGTTGTTGAACTGGCTCTTAGCACAAAATAATTCAATGCACTTCACACGAGCAATGAACGTAAAAGCAGTTTCTTTGGTAACTCGGGTGTTGGTGAATGCTAGCATGTCACCTTTGACACTTGTGTCATAGGTTCATCATCACTGGGCTTGACTGTGCGCAGTATTGAATTTTCAGGCTGGGATATAGTAAAAGCTTCTAGACCTTTGCTGCTGCTTAATCTCAGCTGCTCTTTTTACACAGGCAGAATATGTGTACATGTGCTAAATAAAATCTTCTTATACCTTTCATTCAGTTTGTGCCCCCCCCCCCAATAATCTGTCTATTCCTTCTGTCTTATAAAATCACTAGTCCATGGTGAAGCTAACAGATTCTTGGATGGGGCAAGAGCAAATGGCCAGGACTTTGACTTAAGTTCAGACACACTCATTGTCAGTAGTGTATAGTGTAAATATAATGCCGCTCATCCTTTCCGTGTTCTGTCTTGCAGATTAGGTATATTACAGACACGCAGGGTTTGCCAGAAGATCACCTATTGCATAAAGGGAAGAACACAGACAAGTATTTTAAAAGGGTCAACAACTCATGGCAACTTAAGGTAAGATTTTACTTATCTAAAAAATATGTAATGCAAATGGGCCAATGAAAGTGCACAGAAGAGTGTTTAAGTAAGATTTTAAAGCCTATTGTCCAAAGTAGATATACAATAAAACCTGACCCACTGAACTGCAATGAAAAAATGATTTGTTTTTACTATGCACTTCATAGTTTTGTAAGCTCTCACATAGCTCCAGTGTGAGAGGAGCTGTGCCGTGTTTGGACATCTTAATTAATTTCTCACTGTTCAATTTATGTGGATAAAGAAAGATTGAAGGAGAATGCTATCATAGTTATATTGTGTTAGATTACCTGTTAGTAACATCTTCCATTTTAAAGTGCAGTTATTTGGGGCATTCACCATAACAGCAATTAATCAATATCAGTTTCGTACCCCTACTTTTCACGTATGAGTAATGCTAGTTCTAACGGCATGCTAACAGCTAATGATAATTCATCACTAACAAATACATGCTCAGTGCTGTAGTGTAGGAACCAAGTATTTCAAAGAAAAATAAAGTTTCTCCTTATTTCAAATACAACGCATGTGGATTCAGGTATATTCTGAATGAAACTTAGTTGAGTAGAATGACAGGCATAAAAGTGAATGTTTTGAGCACTTATTTAGGCATGTTAGTTGTTAAGAGGTCTAACAAGGATTAAAAAAAATTCCTTGAAATTAGCTGTTGTCAGTTGTGAGTTCAGGACCAGATCAAGTGAATCTGAAGTCATAACGATAGCAGATCTTCAACAGTTCTGCTCCTCAGCTTTGCAAAAGTAGTTTTTATTCCAGCTTCTGTCTGGTTTTATTTTGGGTGATGGAAATGCACCTAAGGCTTACCTTCTTGTCTCCCAGTGGTAATATGGGACGGTGAGTTGGAGCTCAGTCATATATGATTTTGACCAGGTTTCAGCTACTGCAGAGGTATGTGGGTTTATTGTGGCTAACCATGAGTGAAAGTCAGGCATTTTGAGTACTTCTCAATGTTCAAGAGACGTATCTACAGTTGTTGTTGTATCTTTCAGCTTTTCCCGGTTAGGGGACGCCACAGCGGAACTCCGGTCCGCTTATGATTGGCAGTAGATTTTTACGTACCGACTTGCCAGGCCTGACGCACAACCTTCAATGAAGGTACGCCCATTCACGCATGTCTCCGCACAGAAGACGCTTTAGCTGAGAATCGAGCAGAGCAACGTCTTACTGTGAGGCGACAACGCTACCGGAGCACCAACCCCGGCACATCTACAGTATGAGTTTTATTTGTTACAGCAATTGTTTGTTGACCAGGATTACGCTCGTTGTCTGTTTAGCATTAAAGTTCAGGATTGCTTTCCTATCTCATCTCCTAAACATAATCGCTTTATTTTGGCTTGATGGAGATAAGTAACGTGTGCATTTTGGTAGAAATACGGTTGATGAATTGTTCTATCTAGATGAAAATGATGTTTTACTGCCCATATTGGGAAATGAGAGGTTTATGCTATAAAAAGTATGTATGTTTATAGTGTCTTTAATAGGACAGTAAGTACCTCTAATCGGAGCTACCTACTTCAGCATGAAAGGATTCCAGTAGAATATTACTCGTTAATGGATACTTTCCAGTGAAACTTGTCATGCAGATGTGGCATCAGCTTTATGTATTCTTGCACTTTTTTAGTTATTCTCCCTGGATAAAAGTAAAATTGGCCATTAGTGATCCTTGCTCTACCTTGGTTAATAAAGTTAAATAAACAGACAAACAAAATGTCATCAAGCAATTTTCTTGGTTTTGTACTTGCACATATGTATGTTTATTTAGCTACCTGTACACATTTTCTCACTAAACTACCAAACATTTTAATTTGTTGTTTTTAACTTTTCTGACAGTATTATATTTGGCTAACAATAACATATGCATCTTTCCCTATAGTAATGAGATTCTGTTATTTCCATAAACAGTTCTGTAGACCACATGTCCTTTCACGCTAAACTTGTAGCAGAAATGTCCAAATCTATAACTTAATTACTGCTGTACTATACTGCACGTGTTAAGCACGACTCCCTATTGAAATGTTGGAAATCAAAGTGCCGAGTGCTGGCAAGCCCCCAAAAAAGAAAAAGGTCAAAAACATAGGATAAAAGTGAATACTGCATTGTGTATCATCCATTCTAGGAGCATTACACTATGCTGTATGATATTTTTTTATCTGTCTTCTGTGTCTTATGCTGCAGGATATCTATTTCATCTTGCAGACAAGATTTGGAAAATAATAGTTTTTTTTTTATGTTTATATACTGTAAGTTAGTGTTGGATAGTATTTCTTCATTTTTCCTAAGTACACTACTTGTGCAATCCTACAAGATTTTGTGTTGCACACCTTTCCGTCCTCACTGCCAGTTAGCATAAACCCTTACATCGCTCTTGATCTAAACAGCAAAGATGTCTTGCATACATTTTTCTAGTTAATGTAACTTTTTGTATGGAACTGGAAGTCCAGTTGGAAATGTAGGTAATCGTAACTCTAGTAATACTCTGATATGTTGCATTCCTGTTTGATGGTACAATACCTAGGGTAATGAACAGGCAGTGTAATTCCATCTTAAAACCCTTGCTAGCCTGGCAGAGGTTACATTTTCAGATGTTGGAAATTGTAAGAAAGACTCCGTGAAGATAGAATTTTCACTATGTAATACCTTAAACTTCCTGTAATAGAGGTCCGTGGATATATGCATATGACCCTTTTAAGACATAACAGTGTCTCAGCTACATGGCATATGAATGCCCATGACTTTTTATTTTTTAAGTAAAAACTCATACATGCATACATGTATACATATACCTGCAAGAAAACACTTGTACGTATGTATGTATATATATATATATATATATATATATATATATATATATATATGGGTCTACTTTGATCGATCAAAATTACAGTTCATCAAACTGCAATTTTGCGAGTCCATTTTTGCAAAAGTGCATTTTGCAAAAAATCAGTTCAGCGAAGTGATGCCGCCAGTTCCGGAATCCTGTGGTGTTGCAGGTATGGTGTTTTTATCGGTGGTGTATAGGAGGGGAACTTGTTGTAGATCACAGTACAGTGAGGATAAGGAAATATTCCCTTTTCCCCACTGTAATGTGGTCTCAGAGTTAACCCAGTCACTGGGGATGCACAAGCCACTGCATTTCTTTGTGCCAGTCTCAAGCCCGGATAAGTGGAGAGGGTTACATCAGGAAGGGCATCCGGTATAAAACTTTTGTCAAATGACATATGCGAACAACAATACAGATTTCCATACTGGATCACTCAAGGCCCAGGTTAACAACAAACTCCACCAGTACTGTTAGCCAACAAGGTGTTTGTGGAAATTGGGCTACTGTTGGACAAAGGAGAAGGAGAACATGAGGGGGAAAGCATGCCCGAAGGTAGGAAGAGAAGAGGAAGGTTAGGAGTGTGGTACTGAGGGTAGGAACTTTGGGGTCTATATTATAATAGCGAAACTCCCTTTAAGTGAACATGAAAACACCAATGCATATTGCGTGAAACGCGAATATGCCGAACGTACTAAACCGCGAAATACAAAAAGTCGAATCCCCATAGTCAGCCAACTCCACCTCCCACTACATACTACCTACCCAAACAAAATAAATAAACCACATACAAACAGTAACCAAAACCCTACTTCTAACCCTAAAGTAAAGCACCAAAACCCTACTTCTAACCCTACACTAAACCTTACATACATTACTATCTATGTACTTACCTTAACCTGCACCCTAACCCTAAGGTCCGTAACTATCGTACACTTACCCTACAGAGATATACCAAAACAAAACAAATAATCCACACACATACATTTAACAAAACCCTAATTCTAACCCTACACTAAACCTTACATACATTACCTATCTGTGCACTTACCTTAACCCGCACCCTAACCCTAAGGTCCGTAACTATCGCACACTTACCTTACGTAGCTGTACCGCAGACGGGCCAACCATGACACTTCGACTTTTTGGATTTGGTGGTTATTGTATGTTCGACATAATCGCGTTTTGCGCAATACGTGTCGGTGTTTTCACATTTGCTTAAAAGGATTTTCGGTATTATAATATAGATCCGGAACATTGAATGTTGGCAGTATGACTGGTATAGGGGGAGAGCTAGCTGATATGATGGAGAGAAGGAAGGCTGAGATATTGTGCATGCAGGAGACCAGATGGAAGGGGAGTAGGGCCAGGTGTATTGGAGGTGAATTCAAATTGTTCTATTATGGTGTGGATGGGAGGAGAAATGGGGTAGGGGTTATCCTGAAGGAACAGTATGCCATGAGTGTTTTGTAGGTGAAAAGAGTGTTGGATAGAGTGATGTTTATGAAGATGGAAATTGATGGTGTGATGATGAATGTTGTTAGTGCATATGCTCCGCAAGTTGGGTGTGCAATGGATGAGAAAGAAAAATTTTGAAGTGAGTTGGATGAAGTGGTGATGAGTGTACCCAAGGGTGAGAGAGTGGTGATTGGAGTGGATTTCAATGGGCATGTTGGTGAAGGGAAAAGAGGGGATGAGGAAGTGATGGGTAGGTATGGTGTTAGGGAGAGAAATGCAGAAGGGAAGATGGTAGTGGATTTTGCGAAAAGGATGGACATGGCTGTGGTGAATACATATTTTAAGAAGAGGAAGGAGGACAGGGTGACATGCAAGAGTGGGGGAAGATGCACACAAGTGGATTATATCCTATGTAGGAGGGCCAGCCTGTAGGATACTAGAGACTGTAAGGTGGTGGCAGGGGAAAGTGTAGTTAGGCAGCATGGAATTTTGGTCTGTGGGATGACATTGGTGATCAAAAAGAGGAGGAGGAGTGTAAGGGCAGAGCCAAAGGTCAAATGGTGGAAGTTGAAAAAGAGTGATTGTGCGGTGGAGTTCAAGGAAGAGTTAAGACAGGCACTGGGTGGCAGTGAAGAGTTACCGAATAGCTGGGTAACTATTGCAGAGCTAGTAAGGGAGACAGCTAGAAAGGTGCTTGGTGTGACATCTGGTCAAAGGAAGGAGGATGGGGAGGCCTGGTGGTGGAACGAGGAAGTACAGGAAAGTATACAGGGAAAGAGGATGACGAAGAAGTGGGATTGTCAGAGAGATGAAGAAAGTAGATGGGAGTATAAGGAGATGACGAAGACAGAGGTGGTGAAGGCTAAGGATAAGGTGTATGGAGAGTTGTATGAAAGGACGGACACTAAGGAGTGAGAAAAGGACCTGTACCGATTGGCTAGACAGAGGGACCGAGCTAGGAAAGAAGTACATCAGGTAAGGGTGATAAAGTATAGTGAGGGAAATGTACTTACAAGTAAGGAAAGTGTGTTGAGCAGATGGAAAGAGTACTTTGAAGGACTGATGAATGAAGAGAATGAGAGGGAGAGAAGGTTGGATGATATGGGGATAGTGAATCAGGAACCACAATGGATTAGCAAGGAGGAAGTAATGACAGCTATGAAGAGGATGAAGAATGGAAAGGTTGTCGGTCCAGATGACATACCTGTGGAAGCATGGAGGTGTTTAGGTGAAATGGCAGTGGAGTTTTTAACCAGATTGTTTAAGGAAATCTTGGAAAGTGAGAGGAGAGGATGCCTGCAGACTAGAGAAGAAGTGTTTTGGTACTTATTTTTAAGAATAAGGGTGATGTGCAGAGTTGTAGTAACTACAGAGGGATAAAATTGATCAGTCACAGCATGAAGCTATGGGAAAGAGTAATGGAAGCTAGGTTAAGAAGGGACGTGATGATTAGTGATCAGCAGTATAGTTTCATGCCAGGAAAGAGCAGTACAGATGCAATGTTTGCTCTGAGAGTATAGAGAAGATTAGAAGGAGTTGCATTGTGTCTTTGTGGACTTGGAGAAAGCATATGACAGGCTGCCTAGAGAGGAGTTGTGGTACTGTATGAGGAAGTCGGGAGTGGCAGAGAAGTATGTAAGAGTGGTACAGGATATGTATGAGGGTAGTTTGACAGTAGTGAGGTGTGCGGTAGGAGTGATGGATGCATTTAAGGTGGAGGTGGGATTACATCAAGGATCAGCTCTGAGCCCTTTTTTATTGTAGTCAATATCTGCAGCATGCACCTCAGTGTATCTGTATTATCACTAAAAGCTTTCACAATTGTCAGTATCGCTGCTTAGAGACATGTCTTTATTAGCGTTTTCTCTGTTAACACTAAAACTCTCACAATTGACACTAGCGATATTTTAAAGATGCCATGGGCTGCCCGGCCGTATGTTATTTAAATGATAGTTTTATTTCAATACTTCCAAATGGGTACGCGGCTAGATATAGTAGTTAAACAAAATAGAGAAGAAACCACACAGTAGCACAGAACGAAATGATAAAGCGCTTTTCGTTTATTCCAATAAACAAACTTATTCAGATCAAGAAAAACAAAAAGTCACAGCTTAAATACTCTCTGGGCTAATACTTACAAAGTCAATTAACTACTTAAGGTGAAAGCTGACGTACAAGACACGTCCTGTTTGCAAACACAACTAGACTAAAAACTGCTTTTAAAGTAAAAGCTAAAAATCCAAATAGTCAGACTAAAAGTACAACTAGCGTTGTCTATAAAAAATGTGTAAATCTAGCCTACTACTAAGCTAGAGAGGCAAGGAAATAATAATAATTACAAGTGCATCATTTTTTGCTGAGTATTTTTTGCTGAGAATTTGTAGTTTTATCTTGATACTTTACCTATTACCAATTATGTTCAGCACACTTGATGTGCTTCGACATACACAGTTTAATGCACTAACATAGGTATTTGTATTAACTCAGTTTTACAAACACCAGCGGAGTTTTTATGCACTTGTAATTATTATTATTTCCTTGCCTCACTAGCTTAGTAGTAGGCTAGATTTACACATTTTTTATAACAACGCTAGTTGTACTTTTAGTCTGACTATTTGGATTTTTAGCTTTTACTTTAAAAGCAGTTTTTAGTCTAGTTGTGTTTGCAAACAGGACGTGTCTTGTACGTCAGCTTTCACCTTAAGTAGTTAATTGACTTTGTAAGTATTAGCCCAGAGAGTATTTAAGCTGTGACATTTTGTTTGTCTTGATCTGAAGAAGTTTGTTTATTGGAATAAACGAAAAGCGCTATATAATTTCGTTCTGTGCTACTGTGTGGTTTCTTCTCTATTTTGTTTATCAGTAGTCTGTTTTGCCTTTTCAGTTTACAGATATAGTAGTTACCTAGCTATTCAGTGTGTTTCTAAGAACTCCAGCCAGCTGTACAGCCCTATTTCTAGTCAGCTATAGCATACTTTGGTGTTTCTAAGAATTCCAGCCCTAATTTATAGTTGGCAATAACATACTTTCATGTCCGACTCTAATTACTGATAGCACAATACTTTTGCTTTGGCAGCAACAGTAATATCTAGCTAAAATGCCCCTGTAATCACAAAATGTTATCTGCACACAGGGCAACACACGTTTATAGCGTTCTCCATCTGCTGCTGCCTATATATCTGTAAAAGGGTACATGAAACCATAACTCAGATACTATCGGCAGCCATATGTTACAAAAAAACTATTCTATATTATAACTGCATATTTTACAACACTGGCAACCCTACTAATTAACAAGACTGCCACACACACATCATAGTGTAACTAAATGTTACAGATCTATATGCCACAAGCCAAACCACTACGAGAAGTATTTCATTGATATATGTGTTGCATATCTGTAGTACGGCTGCTAAGCAGGAATGTTTTTATGTTTTTACCACTCTTTTGTATTGACCTTTAAGCAATGCACTCTTGCTAATATACTGCTTATTCTACCCTGATTTATTTTTGCTGTTATTTGCGGTCTTACCTGCTGCTCTATATATAAAATACATTAAGGCATGTTTGATTCTGGTGCACTGAAAGTTGTACTATATGAGGAAATTGTAATTTGTGTTTTGCTGGAAAAGTAATAGCCATACAGTTTTTGTGTCTGATAGTGTTTACTTAGCTATATGTAATGCTTCTACCTCTCTTATCTTCCATTGCCTAATATCTCTATTTCCATCCCATTTTAGCTTTTACCCAAACAACCTGAACAATTAACCACCACCAAGAGTGTATGGCCCAAAGTTTTCAAGTGGGAATCAAAACAGTCCTGTCCACTCAAGACTTAGTAATTGTATGCCATAGCTTTGTTATACAGCTATTCTACATTTTGCTATTCTTGTAACTTTACAGGGAGCATGCCGCTATAGAACCTCTGAAAAGGCCACCCCCCACTTTTGTTTCCTACCTATCTTTTGGTCTCCTACTTTTAAAAGAATCTTACCCCACTATATGCCTCCCCAGTGATTATATCTATACTTCGTCCTGTTGTACTACAGTGTGCTAACATACTTTAAATAATTGGATCTTTAAACCATTTTATTGTGTTTTTAACATCCAAATTTCCCAAAAAAACATACTGTTCCCCCTACCTTGGCCTTCTGCTCGTGATGATTTTTTTTTCACTACACTTGTAGGTGGGCACAACCCGCTCCGTTTGCCCTCCCCTTCACTCCGGGCTCACTTCGCTCCCCTCCCCTCATTCCCACCCAACCCTACTTCATCTAGATTTATACTTCCTGTAATCCCACCCCTACATTCTAGACCAAAACACCTCCCTACTTTCTTACTGTCCCCTCCCCCTTCCCTACCTCCCCCCTCTCAAAATACTCAACTCCACCCATCATCTATTCTGACTATTTAATACTATCCCACATTTCCCTCCTATTCTATGTACCACACACTACACCTTTCATCAACTTTACTCGTCCTTACTTCTTTACTACTACTATCTCTATCCACCTCCACTCACTCTAAACTTAATATTTCACCCTCACAATCCTCAACACTTACCACTCACTCACATGCTAACAAAAGTAGCTATTCTAACATCTCTCTATCCCTATTAGTAAACAACACCCTATGCTCAGCCAAACCACACCTCATCCCCACTACCAATAAACTGAAATTAGCACTACATTACCCACAGTCACCATCACTAAAAAGCACCAGCCACGCACACTACTCCATCTCCTCATAGTATTACCCCAATGTGGAGATGTTCACCCCAACCCTGGACCACAGAACTTACCCAAAAGTTCCCACAGCCCTAAAGCCCATGATTTATACTTTGTAACTATCAATGCTCGAAGCCTTTGCAACAAGATCACATAATTCTAATCATGGCTCAGCCACCACGCTCTAGACATAATAGCAATAACTTAAACATGACTTAAAGACTATAGTACCCATGCAGACAGGAACTGAAAGTTCAACTGCTGAATCCTACACTAAGGCACTGTACGAGCACATCCACTCATGCATGAATCGTGCCATCCCAAATAGAACCAAAATGCTCTCATCCAAAAAAAGGAAGCCAATCTGGTGGTCCCCTGCCATAAACAAACTTTACAACAAAGGGAAGAAACTTTTGCAGAAAAAAGGAAAATCCCAGGATGCAAAAAACTCCCTTACTAGCCTCAGTAAGAAACTGAGATGCCTCATAAAATCCTCCAAAGCTAGTTACGAAAATAAAATTGCCAAAGATTCCAAAGACAACCACAAAGCATTCTATAACTATGTCAAGAATCTAAATGGCAATGCTCAGATCTGCTCTGAGCTAAAACAGAATGGCATTAAATATACTGATCCAAAGGATATTGCCAATATCCTGGCAGATCGATTCAGTGCCAACTTCACCCCCCTCTCCCCCCCTAAATGGCCCATCTCAATACCGGAAGATTGCCAAATTCCAGTAATAACGGCCACACAGGTACAAAACGCACTCTCTAAAGCCAAGAATACAGCATCCATGGGACCAGATGACATCCCGGGCTGTGTACTACATGAACTACAATATGAACTGGCACCTCATTTAAGTGTCATGTTTAATCATAGCCTCACCTCAGGTTTCATGCCCACTGAGTGGCGCAGAGCTACAGTTATCCCAATCCACAAGGGGGGATTCACCTTGGATCCCGGAAACTACCATCCCATCAGTCTGACAAGCCTTATCTGCAAGGCCATGGAGCGTATTATCATGGAACTTATAAACAAAGACATTGGCAACCTTCAAACACTGGACCCCACCCAGTTTGGGTTTGTGAAGGGCCGATCTTGTCTCCTGAACCTGATTGACTTCTTTGAATCAGTCTCCAGAGCCATGGACAAGGGTAAGGTGGTCCACACAGCCTATCTAGACCTTGCCAAGGCCTTTGACACCATCCCCACTCTGGAATCATAGATAAACTTACTAAGTTGGGCATTAATCCCTATGTCACCCAATGGGTTGCTAAATGGCTTACTGATAGAACCCACACTGTAAAAGTAGCAGACTCCAAATCCAGCTCCAGACAAGTGACAAGTGGAGTACCTCAGGGTTCAGTCCTGGGGCCGCTCTTGTTTGGCATCTACTTCTCTGAAGTACAGGTCAACACTAAGGGACTCTGGCTAACAAAGTTTGCAGATGACTGCAAACTGGGAGCCATTATTGAATCCCCAAATGATGTGGATACTCTACAGAAGGGCCTTACAGAAACAGATGCTTGGTGTCAGAGCCATGGGCTCAAGCTCAGTGCCAAGAAATGTATTGTTATCCCCTTTGGGAAAAAACATGTATCCATGAATTACCATATAGGTGGCAGTACACTAAACACAGGAAGTGTGATAAGAGACTTAGGGACACAGGTGGACAGTGGTCTCACCTTCAATAACCACATCGCCACAACAGTCAGGAAATCCTTCTATGTGGCACACCTCATCACGAAGGGCTTTTCATCCAGAAAAAAGGAGGTCATTGTCTCACTGTACTCATCCCTCATTAGACCCATTATAGAATACAACGCCCCATTTGGTATGTACCTCTCAAGACATCTGCAACAACTGGAAAGGCCTCAGAAATACCTCACTAAAAGAATCACAGGCCTAAAGCAGATGCCCTACGCTGACCGCCTTAAAAAACTCCAGCTATACTCTGTCGCATATCGTCTACTCATAGGCGATCTCTGCTTAACATACAAGGCCATGTCAAACCCAGAGCTGTTGGACATGCTACACTTAAAGAAATCCCAATCCCTCAGAGCTACACGCTCCAGGGATCTAAACCTTGTCATCACAATAAGCAAAACATGCTGGAGGGATAGGTTCCTGACCCAGAGACTCCCCAGACTCTGGAATAGATTGCCCATACATGTCAAGCAGAGTGCCTCTTTGGACCTCTTCAAGAGGAACCTTGACGATTGGATGGGAGAAAGGAAATTCACCCCAGGGATCACGTCAGTCGCCCTGCTAGACAGGAGTCCAGGAAAGTAAATAATGTGGGAAGAAATAGCCAGGGAATTGTTATGGCTAGGCTTGTATAGGCCCTAGGGCTGATAGCCTAGTACCAACCTATGAACCAACCTATGAACCTATATATATATATATATATATATATATATATATATATATATATATATATATATATACTAGACTCTGAAATCCTTCCACCAGGCTACACTATACACAAAGATAGGATCCAGAAAAAAGGAGGGGGTGTAGCCCTAGGGACTCCTTAACAATAAATATTCACCCAATCACCCAACTCCTGTCCCCACTTTTGGTTGTCTAGAAATCTTACTAGCATCCCTCCATATAAATCCTAACAAACAGCTCTGTATTGTCTCCATTTATAATACCCCCTGGTCATAACATCTCCTACTTAGAAGACTTCCTAGGATGGATTAACCATACTATCCCAAAGAAACAATCATTCTAGTAGATACTAACATTAACTGGCATAACCTAACCTCCAAAGCTCCTAACACTAGCATTAATCTCCATAGTTTCACTCAACTTGTCACTGAGCCTACATGCGCATTAAATACCCAAGCCAAAGTTATATTAGACTGGATCCTAGTATCCCATCCCCACTACTATACGAACACCAGTACCCTCCCTAACACCCTAAGCAATCACCTACCTGCATACACCCACAAAACGTATTTACACATCCCCAAACCTCACACATACAAATCAATCAGGCACCTTGCCCACTTTAACCAAGAAACATTCAAAACTACCCTTCAAGCTCATAAATGGTCCCCATTAAAATCACTATCCTTAGATGATGCTGTACAATACTTTAACAACATCTTCTTGAACACACTGAATAGCCTAGCACCTCTTTGCACCAAATGCTCAAAACCAGATCATGCCCCCTGGTTGACAAAGCATACCAAACAAATCCTCTTGGCCAGAGAAAAAGCCTGGAAAATTTGGAAAAAATGCAGGACCATAGAAAATGAACTAAACTATAAAAAAACCCTTAGAAATGACACAAAAACTTATCATAATGGATAAGAAAACCTACTTCTCCTCTAAACTCTCCTCCCAAAATACAAACCCTAAAAAATTATGGAAATCTGTATCCTCCCTTCTAAATCCAGGTAACATTCAAAATCCATCACCAACTCTGGACGAAAACCCTCTCCAGATAACCCAAATATTCAATAACTACTTTATTGGCACCATCCAAAAACTAATCAAGGACTTACCCCTTTAAAATAAATCCCATCTCTAGCATTACCCCCACAGACCCCCTCTCCCCCACAAATAATTCACTAGTTAATTCATCTTTCTCACTCCAACCCATGCCTACATCCCTAGTTCAAAAATTACTAATGAAATTAAAACCCTGCTCACTCTCTGCTGATAACTTACCATCAGAATACTTACAACTAACAGTCAAGGTTATAGCCTACCCAGTCAGCATTCTTATTAACCGCTCTATCACTGAATCATATGTCCCCCTACTATGGAAAAAATCTATTATTACCCCACTTCACAAAGGAGGTAATGCCCATGATCTCACAAACTACGGACCCATCTCCATCCTCTCCCGACTATCAAAAATCCTAGAAAAATGTATTCAGACCCAACTACTCAATCATCTCATCAATAATAACCTCTTATCTCCCACACAACATGGCTTCCGCCCAGGCCATAGTACAACCTCAGCTTTACTCTCCTTTATTGATATTGTGGATAAAGCTCTTGATGTTGGTCTACCCACTTCTGTACTCCTGCTAGACCTCTCCAAAGCCTTTGACACAATATCTCACACTAAGCATTTGCAACAGCTAGACAAACTGGGTTGCTCTCAAAGGGTAATAACCTGGTTTTCCACCTACCTAAACAACCGACAGCAATCAGTTAAATGGCAAAACCAACAATCTGATTAGATTACCTTGCAAACATCACAGATGTCCCACAAGGATCCATTTTAGGACCGCTATCCTTCAATATATTAATTAATGATCTAAATAAAGCCTTCCATCAACGCATTCTAATTCAATATGCAGATGATTCCGCTATCATCTCATCCTCCAATAATTTCTCTAACCTCCAAAAAATCACCCAAGGTTCCTTCTCCTCTATAGAAACTTGGCTAAACGACTCTCAACTAATGCTTAACTCCAAAAAACTAAGCTATTATTCTCATCAAAACCTCCAACTACAGAATTCAAAATTTTCTCACATAACAAAACTGAAATAGAACAGGCACAAACCACAAAACTTCTAGGAATTATTATCGACAATAAACTCTCTTTGGAACAACAGATTATCAACACATTAAAGAAAACCCACTTCAAACTAGGCAAATTATACCGACACAAACTTTACCTTGATAAACAAACTAGGATCAAATTAGCTAACATCCTGCTTATTCTATCCCTCACATAAAGGAGCCCCATTTTCACCAATCTCCATACATCACTCAGTAATAAGCTACAACAATGCTACTAAAAGACAGCAAAATTCACATCTAACTTGTCAAACCGCTCACACCACTGCAAGTCTCTCTCAGACCTATCCTGGCTAGAATTTCATCACTCTCCCCAGTTTACTCAATTAACTACTGCCCATAAATTACTTCTCCAACTCAATAAATGCCTAGCTCTTCAATCCTTCTTGCATACATACACCCCCACTCGATCCCTCCGCCCTTCACAGAAAACCCTTCTAAGTGTAGCTAAACCCAACAAGAGAGCAGGACAATGCCTGTATTCATACAGCATAGCCAAACTTTGAAATACCCTCCCCTCTTCCATTACCTAACTAGACTCCCTAAAGTCCTTTAAATTTGCACTAAAAACCTACTTTTTACATAATCCTAGCTGTACATGTGAAATGCAATGTAAACCCTCTTAATCCCATAACTTATTTAAACTATAATCCTGCCTTTCTAATATCTCTGATTTTCAATCAACTCTATTGAATTAAAATACTCTATTATTTGTCCACTACTATTTGCTTTTCTCTGTGATATAGTTTACCTGTGATATGGTGCTTGTATACTAATTTGTATAACATATGTTTTGCAATTATGTTGTTCTGTAATATTAGTTTGTCTTAACTGTGGAGCCTTCTCCCCAAATCTGTACTTTTATACTGTATAATATTTGCTTTTGTTTTGTATATAAATGTGGAGCTTTTCTCCCTGGGCCTCCACTGAAAATGGGTTTCTTTTTTGCCCAGTGGACTTTCCTGGTCAACAAATGCCAATAAATAAATAAATTATTTGCAATGGTAATGGACAGGTTGACAGATGAGGTCAGACAGAAGTCCCCATGGACTATGATGTTTGTAGATGACGTGATCTGTAGTGAGAGCAGAGAACAGGTTGAAGAGACCCTGGAGAGGTGGAGATATGCTCTAGAGAGGAGAGGAATGAAGGTCAGCAGGACTAAGACAGAATATATATATGTGAATGAGAGGGACGATAGAGGAATGGTGAGGATGCAGGGATAATAGTTAGTGAAGGTGGATGAGTTTAAATACTTGGGATCAACAGTTCAGAGTAATGGTGAGTTTGGAAGAGAGGTGAAGAAGAGAGTATAGGCAGGGTGGAGTGGGTGGAGAAGAGTGTCAGGAGTGAATTGCGACAGAAAGGTCCCAGTAAGAGTGAAAGATAATGTCTATAAGAGGGTAGTGAGACCAGCTATGTTGTATGGGTTGGAGACAGTGGCATTGACAAAAAGGCAGGCATCACAGCTGGACGTGGCAGAGTTAAAGATGTTAAGATTTGCAATAGGTGTGACGAGGATAGACAGGATTAGGAATCAGTATATTAGAGGGTCAGCTCAGGTTGGATGGTTTGCAGACAAAGCCAGAGAGGTGAGATTGCGTTGGTTTGGATATGTGCTGAGGAGGGATGCTAGGTATATTGGGAAAAGGATGCTAAGGATGGAGATGCCAGGTAAGAGGAAAAGAGGAAGGCCTAAGATAAGCTTTACAGGAGTCTATATTATAAACCTGAAAGCCGAATTACGCTCATACGAATTCATTGACACATAAAGGTCGATGTGTGAAATGAGAGAACAACATAAATGCTGAAAGGGAGTACGCCGAATGTGATACCGGAAGCAATAGCACCATACAGGTAAGTTAAACCCAACTCAAAACACCTAAACTAAAACACTTTTCTAAACATTTTTGCAGGGGGGCAAGCCCCCCTGCACCCCCACACCCCCTTTACTTAAATATACCAACTCCGAGACCGTACTACAGTGGGGAAAAGGATTTTTATTTCCTCATCCCCACGATCACCCTGCTGGCCGTGGAAATACGTTCGGCATTCTCCCTTTCGGCATTTATGTTGTTCGCTCATTTCATACATCGACCTTTATGTGTTGATGTAAACGTATTCACGTAATTCGGCTTTCGGGTTTATAATATAGATCCGGTTTACAGATGTGGTGAGAGAGGACATGCAGGTGGTTGGTGTGACAGAGCAAGGTGCAGAGGACAGGAAGAAATGGAAACCAGATGATCCACTTTGCTGACCCCTAATGGAAACAGCTGAAAGAAGAAGAAGATGTGTGATCTCAGAGTTAGTATATATAAGCAGTGGGAGTGTGGGGGTGTAAGGTTTGCCTCCCTGCATACATATGTTTAGTGTGCTTTTTTTGTTTGTTTGTTTTTGTTTCACAAAAAATGGACTCGTGAAATTGCAAGTTTAATGAACTGTAATTTCGATGAGTCAAGGTAGACCCATATATA